>NC_081372.1:55122760-55423486 GCF_030684315.1 Stegostoma tigrinum | reverse complement strand
TTTCTCCCCATACCTTTTGATCCCATTCGCCCCCAAGTGCTATATCTAGTCGCCTCTTGAATACATTCAATGCTTTGGCACCAACGGACAATTGGCTACCTAATAGAAAACAGAAGAAAAACCTCAAGAACTGCAGATGCTGTAAATCAGAAACAAAAACAGAAGTTGCTGGAAAAGCTCAAAGGGCCTGGCAGCATCTGTGGAGAGAAATCAGGGTTAACGTTTACGGTTGAGTGACCCTTCCTCAGAACCTGAGTTGGATCGGATGAGGACATGGAGGGATTTGGAAACCAAAATTAGAATTTTGAAATTTCCACATTTCTGGATTGGGAACCAGTGTAGGTCAGCAAGCACAAGTTGATGGGGAGCGGGGTTCTCTGTGAGCTAAGGCACGGGCAGGGGAGCTTTGGATGACTGAGATGACGGCAGATGTTGAAAATGCGAAATAAAAACAGAAATTACTGGAAAAGCTCAGCAGCCTCCATGGAGAGAAAGCAGAGTTAACATTCTGGGTCCAGTAACCCTTTCTCAGAATGTGGGTGATGGCAGCGTTGTTTTCTTTGGAGCAAAGAAGGGCAGGGAGATATGTGGGGTGAACAGGATTTATATTTACAGAAGATAAACAGGGAAAGTCTGTTCCCAGTAGCTGATGAAGGAAGAACTAGAGGGCATAAATTGAAAGTTACAGTTGGGAAATGGTGTGGCAGGGGGAGGCTCAGTGTTTTATGCAGTGAGTCATGTTGACCTGGAGCCTGCTGCCATTAGGCAGAATCGGTGATAAATCTGTAATTTCAAAAGGAAATTGTCTAGACCTTTGAGGGAAATAATGTATTTTCAGATCTACTGGATTAGAGTGTGAGGACTGGTTGAATTGTTACGCAATCTACAGAGCTGAATGGGCCTGTGAATTAATAATACAACACAAATACTGTTAAACGTGAGAATCTTAGCTGATTTTCTTCCTTTCTTTGCCTGCCCCGCCAAAACAAAAATCCCATCCACTGTCTCTTGTTGAGAGAAATTCTGGAACCTGGCCCCTCGCCTCTAAGCTTTGAACTTGCAATTCCAGAGAAAAAGACCAATTTAACTGGAGTGGTTAAACCGTTTGCTAATTGCTGTGTGAGACCAGTTGGAAACAGTTAATCTCAGTTGCCAGGCAGTTATGACCCTTCCCAGTTGGTACTGATTGCTGACTGGCTGATGGTTGCTAGTGTGAAACCATGATTATTGATTGGTTTTTCCCAGCTGTAAAAGCTGTTGTTCAAATTGTGTAAAAGGGAATTTACAAACCCTCGTCTAATGAGTTAACACATTAAGCATTAGTGCAATGATGTGTCCAATTGTGAAAATTTGAGTGAAATAACTAAGATATTGATTGGACTTGTATGCTTTAATTTGGAAAACATGATTAGGTTAAACATCACAAAATTTACATATGATTTACGTGAAGGAACCTTTAATTAGAATTCCGAATTCATCTGAAGGAAATGTTATTTCTTGTAGTTGTTTTTCGTCTTTTGTCCCATTTTTGAGCCTTGTCTGCTGGTTGTGAAGGTGGTAGGGGAAGCAGGCTGGTGGGTGGAGAGAAGAAGAGGATTTCTATCAAACTTGCCCAGGAAAGCAACAACAAATGTTTCCTTAAAAGTTGCAGAACAGTCTCAAAGTTGCCGCATACTTGTGTTCTGTTAACTACTCGCCATAATCCCCCTCCCCATATTTCCACAAAGGAAATACAAGAGAATAAAAACCATCTCTTTCAACGGCCAGCTGTGACAACATACCTCCAGAACTTTCTGGATTTTTAATTGCAGATTGAAATATTGTTTTCCTTCTCTTTGCATCTTGCAGGCTTAACCTTCAAACAGACCATCCCTGCTGAGTACCGTTCATTAAGGCCAATCAGCATGAGGCAGGGTCTGACCTCTGACTTCCAATGGACATATGAAATAACTTCACAGAAGCCCCAGACTGAGGAGACTTTCTGAATCTCCTGTTTATATCTGTCAGCTGGAGCTCCCTGATTGGACCAGGTTAACAAATCCCATTCAAGGAACTCATAATCAATGGATCCACCCAGGGTGTTCCAGTGACTACAGGGTTTCTATCTGAAACAGGTGCCAAACTAAGTCAGCTGAGGGGGTGACGACTTGACCCCACCCTGTGCTGGTTACTTCAAGGTGGGGAGGCTTCTGTAGTCTCTGATATTTTGTTGTATCCCGATCACAGAAGTCAATGGTCAAGCTTTTTGCACCACTGCTTAAGGGCCCCAGGCCTCGATCTCCCTTTTCCAACAGGTATTTGCCAGCTGCTTTTGGTCTTCGGTTTTAATGTCCGCTCTTCTCTCCAGAACACCCTCCCAACCCCCAAGCAATCTCCAGAAGGTGCTCGCTCTCCTCTTTGGGTGGCTGCCAGTGCACCTGTATTCAGGCCTTTATGCAGGGCTCTCATGTCTTGTGCGCTCTATCGCTCTCGCTCTCGTCCTGTCTCTCTCTCTCTCGCCCTCTCTCTCTCTCGCGCGCTCCTCTCTCTCTCTCTCTCGCGCGCTCCTCTCTCTCTCTCTCTCTCTCGCGCGCTTCTCTCTCTCGCGCGCTTCTCTCTCTCTCTTCTCCTCTCTCTCTCTCTCTCTCTCTCTCTCTCGCTCGCTCGCTCGCTCGCGCGCGCTCCTCTCTCTCTCTTTCCATTCTCTGGTCCCTGTGACAGTTTGTGAAGATCCTTTAGTGCAACAGCGTCATCAATGTGGCATTATTCCTACCTATTGGCCACAGCAGAGTTGGGGGGCTTCCCAACCACCTGGCCCACTTCCTTTCGTTAATCTTGTTCTAACTCTCCATATTTTACTAGCTGTCATTAATAACTGTATAGACTTGGACTACTCTCCCAATGTGGAGCCAACACAGTGTGGAGCTGGAGGAACACAGCGGGTCAGGCAGCATCAGAGGAGCACAAAAGTCACCATTTCGGGTTTATACCCTTTCACAGGACTGGAGAGAGAGAAGAGAGCTCAGCAATAAACAGGGGATGTGAGACTGGGCTAAGGTCGGTGACATGGTGATAAGTGGATGCAGGTGAGGGGATAGTGGGTTTTGGTCAGTGGGAAGGGTGGAGTGGATAGGTGGGAGACAAGATGGACAGGCTGTGTCAGATCAAGGAGGTGGGAATGAGACGGAGGGTTAGTCATGGGATAAGGCTAGGAGTGGGGAGAATTTTGAAACTGGTAAATTCCATTTTAAGGCCATTGAGCTGTAAGCTCCCGAGGCAGAATATGAGGTGTTGTGCCTCCAGTTTGCGTGTGACATCGTTGTGACACGGGAGGAGGCCCAGGATGGACATGTCACCCAGGAAGTTGGGGGATAGAGTTAAAATGGTTGGAAACCAGAGTACAGATGCTTCGTGAATAGGTCACTGAGGCTGCTCTTGGTCTCACCAATGTAAAGGAGGCCACGTCGGGAACAACGGATACAGTACAGCAATTTGTAAGATGCTTGGGTGAATCCCTGTCAGATTTGGAAATGTTTGGGGCCTTGTATGGAGGTGAGGGGGGAGGTGTAGGGGCAGGTGTAGCACTTCCTCTGGTAGCAGGGAAAGGTGCCGGGAGTGGTGGGGTTAGTGGGGCATGTGGAGCTGATGAGGGAGTCACAGAGAGAGCTGTTTCTTTGAGAGGCAGATAGGAGTATGGAGGGAAATATCACTTTGGTTGTGGGGTTGGATTGTAGGTGGCAGAAGGTGATGCGCTGGATGCAGAGGTTGGTGGGGTGGTATGCGAGGACAGGGGGGACTCTATCTTTATGGGGGAGGGAGTTTGAGGGCAGAAGTACAGTAAATGCAAGATATGTGGTTGAGACATTATGAATCAATGGGGGGATGAAGTTGCAGTCTTGAAGTAGGAGGACATCTGGGATGACCAGGAGTGGAGTGCTCTATCTTGGGAGCAGATGCAGTGGAGGCAGAGGAATTGGGAGTAAGGGATAAGAAGTCAGTGCAGTCTCAAGAATTAGGAGTGTGTTTAGGCCATTTGACTTTGCAAACCTCTTCCAGCATTTGTAAGATTCGTGGGTGACCAGAATGTGGCAAGAACATTATTTTCTTGTTGATTCCCCATAGCACCCGATTTCCTTGATGAAAATCTTTCATACTCAGCCTTGAACATCATGTCCATGAAACTATTACTACGGCTATCATCAATTGTTGTCAAATTCCATGTGGCTGGCTGTTTTGAGGAAGGAGATCATCTGTCCTTACCCGGTTTGACCTACGTGTGACCCCTGACCTACAGCAAACTGGTTGACTCGTAACTACCCTCTGAAGTGGCCTAGCAAGCCCCTGAGGTCAAGGGCAATTAGGGATATGCAACAGGTGCTGGCCAGGGAGATGACCTCCACATCCTGTGAAAGAAAACAAGAATTCAGTGAACCATGCTCCTCGGAGGTGAGAATTCCCCAGACTAATGACTTTCTTAGAGGGAGAAAAAATACCCACCTCTGTTTTAGATGGAAAGCTCCACATCTTTAAACTCTCCCCTAGTTACAGACAACCCCCTTCCTACAAAGGGAAACATTCGGCATCCATGCTGTCGAGTCACCTCGGGGACTGATGTTTCCATTTGATCACTCTCTCTCTCTCTTCTCAGTTCCAATGGGTGTAGGCCTAACTTGCTGAAGCTTTTCTCATAAGCCTTTAATCCTAAGATTTGGTCAAATGAACCTTCTCTGAACAGCTTCTAATGTGGTTAGATCCTTTCTTAAGTAAGGAATCAAAACTATATACAGCATTGTGGATGTGGTCACACTAAGACCCTGTAACAATATCTCCCTATTTTTATGTTTTGTCCATATGATAAATGCAAACGTTCTACTTGCGTTCCTAATCACTGCAGACAGACTGACTGATAGGACTGGAAGAGCAGGTAGCAGCATAACCAGAGTTGGGAGTGATCTTGCAGAGTGCTGCTGTATTGGAGTTCTGGAAAGCTTTGGTCTTAGCCACATTGCTCCCAATTCTTGTCTGTGCACAGCTCAACATGCGCGCACACTCAACATGCACAAATGAGACCTGGAACATACAATGACCACATGTACACCTCGCACGGACATAATATTTTGAAATGAGTATTTTTCCACCTGTGAAATATGTACTTGGCATGAGGCTGATTAAATTCCTGTGCTGTTGTAAGCTTGTCAGGTACCTTGTTCTGGCAAAATTAATTGATATTCAGTACACAAAGCAGAGCAGCTAACTCGCAGAGGCAGCATGCAAATTGCATGAAATTTAATTCTGTGTGGTTGAGAGTTTCAGAAAGTGCTTATTCTAGAGCCATTCTTGTATGTGTGTGTGTTTAAATGGATTGAACTGCAATGCTGTGCCAAGCATGGAGGCTTGTTAGTTCCAACATGCTGCCTTAGTGCATTTTTGTGGTTTTTGAAAAATATTTGGCCTCATGGTGTAGAAAGCTGCAGCTGGGACTCCTGGAAAACTGGACGCCTGACCTGCTGAGCTCTTTGTCTGAGGCTGAACGACTGGTCTCCAGGGGAACCAGTGCCTTTGACTCTCCTTCAGCTGGAGGCTTCACTTGTTTGTTCAAGTGCTATTCAGGAAGCACTTCACTTCCTGTCTTCAATCCCAGCTTCCCAGAGCACTCTGCAACTTCATTATTCATTTCCTGTCACAGAGCTTGTGAACAACATTATTTGGTTGTACTTGGGCTGATTCATTCACCCTCTTTTTTTTAAACAAGATAATGAAACCCCCCCACATTGTTGCCAGTAGATCTGGTGGGAGCTGCATTGACTGTGATACTTCTTTCAAACAGAATGGGCGATTTTCTTTCTGGGGATTGGTGGGACTAGGGAAAAGAGTAAGCCAAGAAAGAAACTAACGGCTATGTGTTGTGTCTTATGGTATTGCAGGAAGAATGCGGAAGACATGCCTTGCAACTAGAGATGCATTCCATCAGCACTGTTGCTGAATGGTATATATTCCTGCCTGAGTTGGGAGGGCATGTTTGACCTTTGGGAGATAACATTTCCTGAACAATGTAGGCATCACCTCACTGCAATACGGAGGAGGTATTGCACTTTTCAAAACCCCATCTTTCAGATGCAATGTTAAAATATTTTCACTTCTGCCTGAGTAGCAAAGTTACCCCAGGGAAGTAGCGCTGTTTTGAGGGAGAGTCTTTCCTGGTGTCCCAGCCAATATCAAACCCCCATTCAACATCACAAGGAATTATCTGTAATCCTTACATTGCTTTTTAGTGATGGCTTACTTTATGCACATTGGTTGCTAGGTCTCCCTGTGTAATAATAGTGACTACAAAAGTACTTCATAATTATATGTTTTGGGGCAACCTGATGCAATGTAAATGCAAGGCTTTTTTTATACTTTGTGAAGAATGCATCAGTTGCTTGTCTACCTATTTGTTAAACACATTGCTGTATTATAAACCATCAATCGTCTTTTAGACTGTAGTAGTGAGTTAACAATAGACTGGACTGCCAGCCAAGAACATTTATCCTCAGCTAAAAAATCTGCAGCATACAAATGATCATATTTTGCTTCGATCTCCATCTGCTTAAGATCAAAGGAGGAAGTCTTCAGCTCATGCTCACACCGAAGGAGGGTTCCCTTCTGTCCTCTTGATTTTACCTCGCAGGCCCAGTGTTTAAGTTGGGACAGATAATGCTGTCCTGACCTCGGTTGAAATATTTACGACTGCTTTATCTCCTGTCTGTAATTTGATGTGAAGAAGGGTTTGCAATTTGCAGATGCTGAAAGAGAGCTAGGATGTTTTATTTTAAGAACGGATACTTAATTTTTCATTTTTTAGTACAGGACATCATTAATATATCTGTTAGTTTAGTCGATCAGTAACAATTTGGAGGTTGCTTGATTGTGCACAATGCATCGCAACTGAGATTTCTCCTTGATTGATCTTGGCATGGAAATTCAGCTTCTCAGAACAAAGTGATGGGAAAGTTGTTGCAGTGTAATTACTGAGATAACCCTTGAATTTTCAGTTAATGACTTCCACTTTGTTTTAAAAACCTTCAGAGGACCATAGGCTGCATTCTCATTGGATAGTGATGACTGGCAGTGAGTTTAGCCTGACAGTCACTGCATCTCAAATGAGGGGCAAAGTTGAGAAGGCAGAACCTTCGTGTGCCCTAAAACATGCTACATCTATCAGATGGCTTCTCCATTTCACCAAATTGGAGTGGAAGGTTCCTTTTTTGATGCCCCCCTGCCATCATTCTAAATTCTTGTGAGTATGAGCTTAGCTGAGCTAACCTGTCATCCCAGGACAGTCCTGTTATTCCCAGTATTAGCCTAGCAAACCATTGCTGTACACACTCAATGGCAAGTCTATCCTTTCTTAGATCAGGAGACCGAAACTACACACACTATTGCAGGTGTGCTTTCACCAAAGCACTGTATAACTGCAATAAGATATTCGTACTTATGAAGACAAAGTCGCTTGCTGTACCAGTCTGTCTACTTTCACTGGTTACAAGGACACCCAGACCCCCCTTTGTACGTCCACATTTCCCAGTATATCATAATTTTAAGTAACGATACTGTGCTGTTTTGTTTTTCATATTGAAGTGTATAACATCACATTTAGCCACCTGTTACATGCTGGCCCATTCACTCAAATTGTCCAAATCACCTCAAAGCTTCCTTGCATCCTCCTCATGACGTCGCCCCAGTTTTGTGTCATCAGCAAACTTGAAAATGCTCCATTTGGTACCTCATTTACATCAGTTAATGATACGTAAAGTTCCAAGCACTGATCCTTGTGGAACCCACTAGTCATTGCCTACCACAAAGGAAAAGAGCCATTTGATGTCATTATGCTTCCTGATTGTCATATAGTTCCTCAATCCATACTTGCCTTTATCAAAATCTTTCTGGAAATCCAAATACATTTCCTCTCCACCTTTTTGTTTCTAACTGTATTTCTCCTTCTGATTGCCTGCATGGGTTACCCTTCTGGAAATGAAAGAGATTTTCAAGAAAGATTGGACAGACTAGGCTAGTAGCAGCTGGAGTTTAGAACAGCAAGAAGAAAATTGATTGAAATATGAGGCCTTAGGAGGGGGTGTTTCATCGATTGGGCGAATGTGGAGCTAGGGACCACCCATTTAGAACAGATGAGTCAAGAGAACGGAGTCTTTCTTTCAAACTATCTTCGTGAAATTTTGGAAGCAAAGCCTTTGAATACTTTTAAGGCCGAAGTAGATCGATTCTTGTCAAAGGTACGAAAGGTTATCAAAGTAGTTGATTGGATTGAGGTTGCATTCTGATTAGGTGTTATTGAATGTTTAAGGAGCTGAATGGTCTGCTGCTATACTTCACCTGTACGTGTGTTCCTGGAGCAAATGAGATTGACAGGAGGTTTGATTGAAGTGTACAATGCTATGACTGGTTTGGGTGGGATAGACAAGATAAACATATTGTTCCCATTAACTCCTGTCTTTAAAGACTAGAGGACACCAGATTGAGATTATGGGCAAGACATGCAGGGGTGAATTTAGGGAACATTTCTATGTAGAGTCATAGTTATACAGCTTGGACTCTTCCATGCCCACCAGGTATCCTAAACTGATCTACCCCCATTTGCCAGCATTTGGCCCATCTCCCTCTAAAGCCTTCCTATTTGTATGTCCATCCAGTTGCCTTTCAAATGTTGTAATTGTACCTGCCTCCAGCACTTCCTCTGGCAGCTGATTTCATACACACACCACCCTCTGTGTGGAAAAAGTTGCCCCTTAGGTCCTTTTTAGATCTTTCCCCTTTCACTTAAAACTGTAGTTTTGGACTACCCTACTCTAGAAAAAGGCCTTGACTATTCACCCTATCCATGCCACTCGTGATTTTATAAACCTCGAAGGTCATTCCTCAGCTTCCAATAGTCTAGGACAAGTAGCCCCAGCCTATTCAGCTCAGCCCCTGCAATCCCAGCAACATCCTTGTCAATCATTTCAGAGCCCTTTGAAGTTTAACAACATCTTTCCTGAAGCAGGGAGACCAGAATTGAATGCAATATTCCAAAGGTGGCCTAATCAATGTCCTGTGCAGCTGCAACATGGGTGGCTCAACTCCTATACTTAAGGCACTGACCAATGAAGGCAAGTGCCTTCTTCACCACCCTGTCATTCTACAACTCCACTTTCAAGGAATTATGCACCTGCACCCCTAAGTCACTTTGTCTGGCAACACTCTCCAGGGCCTTACCATTAACTGTGTCAGTCCTCCCCTGATTTGCCTTGCTAGGATGCAATGCCTCACATTTATCTAAGTTAAACTCCATCTGCAACTCTTTGGCCAATCTGATCAGGGTCCCATTGTCCTCTAAGATAACCTTCTTCACTGTCCACTACACTGGCAATTTTGGTGCCATCTGCAAGTTTGCTAACTATACTTCCTATATTAGCATACATATCATCCATATAAATGATGAAAAGCAACGGACCCAGCACCAATCCTGACGGCACATCACTGGTCACAGGCCTCCAGTCTGAGATGATGATAATCTGGGAAATCTTGCCCACAGGCTGGTGGAAGCAGAGGCTACCAGTAATTTTGAAAGAAAATTACATTTGGTGTTAAAGGACAGCAGCTTAGATGGTTGTTGAATGGAATGGAAATGAGATTAACTGTTTGGATTGCTGTTCCGAGAACAAGCTTGGACTCATTGTGCAGAGTTGCCATTTTCTGTGCTATACTGACTCCAGAACATTTTTATGATCTGAGTATCCAACCTCCACTGTTTTCTAGTTTTTCACAATTAGGAAACTTCTCTGTTGTTTCCTTTTTTGGGGCCAAAGAGGGTGACCTCACATTTACCTTCATTTAATGGGCTACCTGAAAGAGAAGATAGTCAATGCATACTCTCTCAAAAGGGAAATGTAGGATAAATAAATTTAGAGTTTACAGGATGACAAAGGTGACTAAAAAAATTAAGACAAAGAAGAAAACATCTGCTTATGCCAGGTATTCACAGAAAATATAACTAAGAGCTAAGATGAATATGAAAGGTTCAAAGAGGAGATGTACAAGCATATTCAACAAGCAAAAAGAGGGATTATGAGAAGAAACTGGCAGCCAACACAAAAGGGAATTTCAAAGTCTTCTATAGGCATGTTAATGGAAAACATGCTGTAAAGGAAGAGTAAAGCTAATTAGGGACCAAAAAGGCAACTTATCCCTGCCTCCATGTGTGAGGTATTCAATGATCTCTTGGTAACGACAGATACGAAATATTCAATGGTAACCAGGTAATGCTGGCAGAGAAGGCAAATGTCATTAGGAGGTTTCAAATTTGACTGAATAAGATGCATCCAAAGTATTTGAAGGCAGTGAGAGCAGAAATTGCAGGGTCACTGGACTTTACAAGCTTCAAAATCCCTCCTTGCCCCACTGCATCCCAAAACCAGCCCAGCTCATCCCCACCTCCCTAACCTGTTCTTCCTCTCACCTATCCCCTCCTCCCACCTCAAGCCGCACCGCCATTTCCTACTACTAACCTCATCCCACCTCCTTGACCTGTCCGTCTTCCCTGGACTCACCTATCCCCTCCCCACCTATACACTCCTCTCCACCTATCATCTCCTCTATCCATCTTCAGTCCGCCTCCCCCTCTCTCCCTATTTATTTCAGAACCCTCTCCCCATCCCCCTCTCTGATGAAGGGCCTAGGCCCGAAACGTCAGCTTTTGTGCTCCTGAGGTGCTGCTTGGCCTGCTGTGTTCATCCAGCTTCACACTTTGTTACACTGGCCATAATCTTTGAGTTTTCCATGGAACCCCTCCTGATTCTAGAACACTGGAAGATTGCAAGCATTACAACGCTTTTTGAAAAGGCTGTAAAGTTATTCCCAGCAATTATAGGCCAGTAGGTTTAATTTCAGCGGTGGGGGAGTTTCTAGAAACAATTATTTGGGATACAATTATTCATCTTGTAGACACATTGATTCAGAAGAGACTGCATGGATATCTAAAGGGGAAATTATGTTGATCTAACTTGGTGCTTTTTGAAGAGGTAACTGAAAGGGTCGATAAGGGTAATGCTGTTGATGTGGTATACATGGGCTTTCAGAAAGCATTCAATACAGTGCCAAACAACACTATTTCTCATGAAATTAAAGGGACAGTAGTAATGCAAAGGTGCAAACTGGGCTAAATGATAGGAAACAGAGTAATGTCATTGAATATGTCCTGAGCTGAAGGAAGATTTGTAGTGAAGTTCTCCAGGTGTAAACATTGAGAAGCTTGCTTTTCTTGTATATTGATGTATGGTAATAGTCTAGTTCTTAGTGCTGGGGACAGTTTTAATGTTTTTTAATTATACAAAGTTTATAAAGTTTTTTTGTAATCTGTGAGGAAGACCATGTAGTACTTCAAAAGGACATAGACATAGTTGGCAGTGTAGGTGGATAGGGAACAGATAAAGTGTGAGGTGATGCATTTTTGTAGGAAGAAAATGAACAGACGGTTTAAAAATAAGGGAATGCATGAGCAAAAGGGATCAGATCAGATCAGATTCCCTACAGTGTGAACTCGGGAAACCAACTGGAAAGGAACATTGGTTATTGTTGAGCACCAATAGACAGCCAGCACCCGTGACATACAAAGGCTAATCCCAGCCTTGGACAGACAATTATCCTTGGGTCTGCATGTAAGGGGCTCAGGTGATGAGTTCCAGCTAGGCAGGCAGCTTAGGAAACTCCTACTAAATGAGCTCCATGTGACGACTGATTTGTGATTCCTCATAGGCTGTGTAGGGGTTATCACAAGGGACCTGTCTGTATGTGCGCACAGATCATTGAAGATGGCAGGACAGGTGCGGACAGCAGTTAATAAAGCCCCCAGCATCCTCTGCTTTCTTTCTAAGGCACAAAATAAGGGCAAGGAGGCGATCCTGAACTTTATAGAACAAACTGAAGTATTGTGTAAGCTTCTGGATGCAAGACATTTTAGGAAAGAAGTGAACATATTGGAGAGATTGCAGAAGAGACTTGCAGGAATGGTTCCAGAGATGAGAAGCTTTAGGTATGATGGTAGATTGAAGAATTGGGATTGTTCTCCTTGAAGAGAAGAAGGCTAGGAGGAGATCTAACAAGGTTTGAGTCACAAGGGGTTTGTATGGAGAAGCTGTTTCTGATCATAAAAGGATCAAGAATAAGAGATGCCAGATTTAAAGTGTTTTGCAATGAAGCTAGTGTAATGTGAGAAAATACTTTTCAAAGAATGAGGTGGTTTGGGTCTGCAATGAACCGTTTAGAAATGTGGTGAAGGAAGTTTCAGTTGACCTTAAACTCCAACAGATTTGTTATTCATGTTTACTCTTTCATATATTCAGAGCCAACATGGGTTTTTATATTCATATTTCTATGTGCCCTGTTTCCCATGCCTGATTTGTGTCATGCTGCCTGGTCTACAGTTCCCTATTTCCCTTTTTCTAAGTGGGTTTGCATTTTCTACCTTCTAACCTGCATTGTTTGTTTTAAAATTCAGGGAATTCTGGAAGATCAAAACTAATACTGCTATTTTGAGGCATTCAAGAGGGCTTTGGAGGATTGTTTCTTTTTAAATAATGTGCAAGCACATGGAGAAAAGGCAGGAGAGTGAAACTAAGTCATGATGCTTATTTGGAGAGCTGGTGTAGACACAATAGCTGAAATGACCTCATGCCAGAATCCCTACAGTGTGGGAACGGGCCCCTCGGCCCAACAGGTCTACGCCGATCCATGACCTATAACCCACCTAATCTACGCATCCCTGAAACACTGCGGTTAATTTAGTGTGGTACCTTTTTTTGAATTGAGTTCCCTCTTTTATCTAGTTGATCCATTTCATAGTGAAGCTGTCCATTGACATAGTATTTGCCTTGATCAAACAATCAAGAGCCAGAAATTGAATCAAGCAATTAACTTCAATATAAAGGCAATCCAATCAGCGACAGTATAATATTTAGTAGACTTCTGAGTAAGATTAATCCTTTTACTTGCACTGCCATTCCTTCCCGATATCATACCAAAGGATCAAACCTGGCACCTTGCACTGTGTATACATGAGCTGCTGAGGCCTGGCCACGGTTGGGAGGGAGGGTGGTGGGAAGACAGAAAATGTCAGTAAAGGTAGCCATACCCTGTTTATGATTCATGACCTCTACTGGAAAGTGATTGTTTCTGGATGTTGCAGGAAGGGTTTGTTGCATGTGTCTTCTGCATCATGGACCGCAAATACCCAGAGACAAATGAAAAGTGATCACGTTGATGTAATGGTGAGAGCCGAATCTAAGCAAAGTCTGAGCCTGTGAGGGAAATGAGAAGTAAAAACAAATGAATTTGTTATCCTGCACTGATTCAGTCCCACATGTGGTGTGTTGGCCCATGACTAATGATTGTACGTCTGTTTTACTTGGTAGTTTTCATTATTAAACTTACATAGACAAAATATCAGGAAATCTCTTTAATCTGTCCTTCCTTAGAGAATTCTGGCATTTTTTGTTCATTGTTTTTCCCACAAATAAACACTGGTCTGATTTCTTTTAATTTCCTGAAATTGGCTTTTTAAACTTTTGATCTGGTTTTGAAAAATGAGCCATCTTGACATTAATTATCTCAATGTGAGGAGGATGTATGTGGGTTGAACATTGAGGCCTAATAGGAGATCGAACCATTAACATTAACCATTGGTGGAGCTCACCTTCCTTTCAGTGGAAACCACAACTAAGCAATTTTTGTTCTCCTTGCTTGTATAGTCCACCTAGTATCTTTAGAACTTCGTCCCTTACATTTTAACTAATTAAGTAAGGGCAGTTGTAGCCTTCTGGGGAATTCACACATTTCTCTGTTTAAAGATAGACCAACACGCAGAGGCTGCAGTTTCCCAACTGTATGTTTCCAACAAATCAGAAGAGACAATTGAAACTCAATTTGTGGTGGATGAAAGTGAATGGCCACTATTAACATCCCACTGTAAAACAAGTGCTTCCTCAATCCAAATCAGACTAGCTGGGTTTCCGAAGTATTAATCCACAATGCAGAATAAGACAACACCTTATTTGGAATGGACCTTGAACTTCTTAAATACCCTGTGTTGAGACATGTTTCCTTTATCTGTTTAAAAGGTTAGCTGAGAGCTGTTTGTAAAGAGATTTGCAAAATCCATCAGTTTGGCATTAGTGCCTCGCATCACCAGAAACCCAGGTTCAATTTCACCTTTGGGTGACTATGTGTGGAGTTTGCACATTCTCCCCATGTCTACATGGGTTTCCTCCAGGTGCTCTGGTTTCCTCTCTCAGTCCAGGGATGTGCGGGTTAGGTAGATTGGCCATGCTAAATTGGCCTGTAGTGTCCAGGCATGTGCAGGCTAACTGGGTTAACATGGGAAATTTGGGGTAATGGGGATAGGGACAGGGGCTGGGTTTGGGTTAGGTGCTATTTGGAGGGTTGGTGCAGACTCGATGGGCTGAAAGGCTTCTTTCTGCACTGTAGGGATTCCATGATTCTGCCTGTTTGTGAACCAGACATGAAAACTCACTGCAGGATAGTAGGCTGCCAAACTACATAAGCTGTTCCAGTTTAAAGTTCACTTGAGAACCAAGCTGCTAAAAATGTAACCATGAGAAACCTCGAACTCTCATGAATCCTTTGCTTTACAAGACCCTCGCTTCACCTTTGAATCATCACATTCATTCAAACACCACAGGCCTGCCATGTTCAAGACTAAAGATGGTAAAACAGAGACTGAGTGCACAGTAGTCTGTAAAAGTTCACTCCCTATATCTAAACTCTTTTTGCGGGTGATAATGAAAGATCAACTGAGTGAATGTATCTGTTAATTGGGGGCGAATGTGGGTGAATAGATAATCTTTAGTTTAAACTCGTGAAAGTTTGCTGTTCGGTTTGAATCCACACTTCAAGTGCAAGAAAATATGTACTTCTTCCCACATAAAATATACAAATCGAGCACCCTGCATTCAGCCTTTGAAACAAGCTGGGAGGGAGAGTTGCTGAAGATGGGTACGTAGTATTCAATCCCATTTGAACATCTGCAGTCAGGCACAATCTTTTTAACTTTAGAAATATATCAAACAAAATGTATTCATCCATTTACACTGTAACCTTCTAGCAATTGTGTAAGCGGTAGTGTTATGTGTACTCAATACTTGAGCAATAATCAAATTCATGTTCAGATGCTTCATTGTGTATCCTGTGGGAGATCATGCTGACAGTTATAATTTGTCTTCTGTTTTAAAGTGCAACTCTGGTCCGTCTGCTGATGTCACTGAGACTGCCAGAGTGACACAAGCAAAGGAAATATGGCATTACAGGGGGAAAGTGTGTGCTTCCTGAGCAGACTTTGAGCATTTTGGTGTAACATTAATGCACTGGACCGTCAAAGCCTGAGATGACAGAATGTTAAAATAGAATAGAAAGGAAATTGTCCAAGCTCTGTAGCCACATTGAGTGAAAATGAATAAAGGCATTCTCCAGGACAAACTGCTGCAAATGGAACAGTAAGAATCTTCAGTAAGTGATGGAAAACAGCCAAACTGTTTTCTTGTAAGTACAGTAGGTCATTTCTGCATTTTGGTAGGAATGACTTTGTCAGTCTGGTCTTCCCTTTTCATTGCCCTTGCCCATTCATTTTGCCCCTTCTCCTCTCCACTCTTTTTATAGTTATTGAATCCTGCTGAGTAAGGTCGACAATCTTGTAACATTTTGGTTACCAGGTTGTTTGAGCATGAACTCAAACCACCAAAATGAAAATTCCCTTATGTTCAGATACCATGATCTAATCTTTGCGTACCCTTAAATTGGACTAAGAAGTACAAACAACTGTCTTTCCCTCCTGAGATCAACAGATAAGCCATTCAACCCATTACTACAGCTCAGTACCACCAAACAGAATGTATTAACCCATGAAACCAACAGAGAGCTGATTCCATTTTTGTGAAAGTCAAACCCAGGTTTTATTAATGGCCATATGTTACCTGTGTTATTTTTCAGTATAAATTATGTGAATTTTCTAAGATTAGGACAGAACATTCTTTGGTTGCAGATTTGTCTCCAAACTGACCTGAATTTGAGATAATTAAAACCTACTTCCGTAACCTAGTTAGTTTGTCCTTTTTTCTATTGTATAATGTGGGACAGATATACTAAAATATAACTTTTGCTCTATTTCCACTCTCCTCCTTCACCCCCTCCTCCACTTCTCTAAAGAAGCTGTCAAGAAATAACATGCATTTTTGTTATGTCCTTTTTATCCCCAGCGCTTGTCTTTATTGAATTGCTGTCTTGTTATTCTAGACAAATATGCCAGTCAGTCTGCACACCATTGAAGTTCCATAAATGGCAATGAGATAAAGACTCCGTTATCCTGCTTTGCTATTGCTGGTCAGGACGGGGCGGGGTGAGGGGGGAAAGATTGCTTCTGGCTCTTTCTCAGCTTAAAAAAATCAAGCACAATGCTTGGTATGCTAAAAGGCTAATCTAAATTATAGACAGAGTCTCTCGATCCAGAATCATCTGGCTTGGATGTGGGAGTGCTTTAACGCGCCAAACTACACTGTTGTTTTTCACAGAGCAAAACATCCTGGAACTTGTGAAGATTAGGAGATGAAATAAGTTCACTTGCGTGGTCAAGCTTGATATTGAAATCATGTCGGGTTTAGCAGAGGTTTCTACATTCATAATGCTTTGACAGCGTGAGCGAGACCATGAATTGGAGTCACAGTTAACCAGTCTCGATTGCAGGAAAGTGGAGGTGGGGTTGGGCCATGAAGAAGCATGCATTAGGTAATTTATTTAGTGCAGAACATGGAACACACACAATGAGTGTGACAGTTTGTTAGGGGGAGCAAAAGACTATTAGTTAGCCAGGTGAAGGTGACCATTCAGTGCTCTCTGATCAGCTGATCTCAGAGCCACTTTTAATTATTGAATTTACTTCATTGGGCTTTGTCTTCATTTGCGCTGCACCTTTATCAGTACCTTTCTCTTTTTCGGGTCAGGAGTAATGAAGAGTATTGTGAATATCCAAGAATGGCCAACTAAGCTGAGGGTGTCACCTCTGTGGTTTGTGAGGTGAGCTACAAGTTTAGGAGGTCTGAGGTGAGGTATTCAGTGTCGTGGGGGGGGGGAAGGTGAAACTTCTGAGGTTAGGGATGGGTGTTGCAGGGTTATGGGGGTGTGCTGTAGATGCTAGTAGTACTAATTTATCTATATGGGATGCCAGGGTTGTTGGGACAACACCCCAGACCGATCTTTGGAGTTAGAAGATTGAGTTATTTATGAGAAACTTTTCTGTTTTGAAATGAATCCTGACCTGATGAAGGAGCAGCACTCCGAAAGCCCTTGATTTCAAATAAACCTGTTGGACTATAACCTGGTGACATATGATTTCTGACCTTGTTATATGGTCCATATATAAAATTTTAGTCTATGTCCCAGCATCTATTTTCCTCCACAGATTTTTACTTTATTTAAAGAAATGTAGCCAGAATGCCTTATGAGTGATTTTCAAAGTTATAAACTGGAGTTTTCTTGTCATTAGCGCATCCTTCACTTTCACAAAATTACTTTTTGACTCTTCTTGTCTAACCTGTGCATCACATCTATTATGTACTGTTATATTTTGTCTTAATTAGGCATACTTATTGACTTGTTCCAGTGCTGCTCCATTCACTTCAAACTTCATTCTAGTTTCTTCAAATGTATTCCTTCAACCGTTGTTTTGGTCTGTATGATGTTCATACTCAATCCATATTCTCCATTTCTAGACTTTACTTGACCTACAATATTTTACAGGGGCTGTTCTGATTTTGCAAGCAGTACTGTGTTGGCAGTATGGCACAAGTTCACATTTTTGCCACTGAGTTTTATCGCTGGATCCATATTTAATGCTCAGTCGACAACAAGGTTAGAGCTGGATGAACACAGCAGGCCGAGCAGGAAGGCTGACGTTTCGGGCCTCCACCCTTTTTTTAGAAAATGCTTAATATTTGTTCTGCCCCTTAGATTGAATAATTTTGGTGATAGGAGTACAACAAAGTTGTGTACTCTTTTCACTTTGAACACTCCTGATATGCACCATTATTCTTTTATGAACCGGGGCTAAGCCACACACCTTTACTGTGAATGTTGCATTTCAGCAACACGCTATTTACTTTTGGTGATGACCGTGACCAACAGCTTTCCCATAGTATATAGAGCATATGTAAATGTTCACTTCAAGATGTTTATCAAAGATTGTTTTTGGGTTAAATATTCTTTCTGTTGCTGCTACCCCATATATAAATCCAGACTCTCTCATCAATTCCTTTAAATGTGCTTTTATTCCTTCCTATTAGGTATTTCAAGATCACCTTAGATAACTCATTAAACTTTTGGTTCGAAAACAATCACACTCCATAGCTTTAGGCTTCTTCAATGACTTGATGAATAACAAATGTCACAAGCCACTTGAAATGTATCTTAATATATGTATGTGATCACAAATTTGTTGTCAGTTTTAGTTAATGTTTCTCACTCTTTCCCTGTATAATTACAGCAAGACATCCTTTTACCTGTACCCAAATCCTTGCAGACCTGCTGAATTTTCCAGCATTGATCGTTCTTTGCCCTGTTCCCCCTACAGTTTGCCTTCATTACTGCTTGCTACACTCATGTGCTTATCTGCAGTGACTGGTGCACCAAGACACCCAGGCCTCTTCTGAATATTCCCTTCTGTCAATTTATAGCCATTCAAATAATAATTTGCCTTCCTATTCTTGCTACCAAAATAAAGTTTAAAGAGTCTTGGAAGATGATCACCGATGCATCCAACATTTCTGGGGCCCCCTTCCTTAAATCCTCTGGGATGTGGGTTATCAGGCCCTGGGGATTTATCAGTCTTCGATCCCATCAATTTCTCCAAGAATACAGATCTACTTCAGTTTTTCCCTGTCATAAAGCCTGTGATACCCATCACTGTGGGTGCATTATTTGTGTCGTCCTTTTTGAGGCAGAAGCAAGGTATGAATTTAGGTCATCAGCCATTTCACAAATCTTTTTCTCTGTACGTACCTATAAAAAATTTTATGGTCAGTTCTTATGTGCCCCGCAGGTTTACCTTCTATTTTCCCCTTTTTAATCTATTCCTTGGTCCTCCTTTGCTGACTTCTAAACTGTTCCCAATCCACAGGTCTGTTGATTTCTTTTCCTTGGTAATTTGTTTGACTTTTTGTTTTGCATCCAATACTATCTCTAACTTCCCTGTACCAGATAGGAATAAACAGTTTTTGCAGTTCACCCATTCATTCTTTAAATGTTTGCCCTGTCCATTGTCATTTCCCATCATCATAGTCAACTCATGCCTCATATCATCATAGTTTTTCTGATTAACTTTGAGGATCCTAGTCTCTCAATCTACTACCTCACTCTTCATCTTGGTGAAGAAATCTATCATCTTACAGTCACTCAACCTCAAGAGATCTCTCGCAACTGCATTACTAATTATTCCTTTCACATTGCAAAGTACCCTAGGATGGCCTGTTCTCTAGCTGCTCCTTTAATGTGTTGGTCCACAAAACCTTTCCGCATACACTATGGTATTGTGACTAAGTTGATTTGCCCAATCTACATGCAGATTAAAAACACCAAAAATTACAAATGTTCCTTCATGGCACACATCTCTGATTTCCTGTTTAACACATTTCCAACAACATCACTGCAGTTTGCTGTCTGTATGTCCCCACTAAATTTTTTTTTGCCCCTTGGAATTTCTAAATTCTACCCCCACAGATTCTACATCAAGCTAATATCTTCCCTCAGTGCTGATTTTATGTCCTCTTTAACCAGTAATTTGACTCCATCCCCTCTTCCTTTTTGTCTGTCCTTCCTACATACCGAGTACAAATGGACAGTCAGTTTCCATCCCTGGCCACCCCGCAGCCATGTCTCCATAATCCCAACCATATCTGCATGGTTAGTTCATCCACTTTACTTTGAATGTTACTCATGTTCAGTCACAAACTGTCAGCGTTTTATTTTAATGTTCCTTGTCTCATTCCTCCTTTTGTTTTCCCACTATGACCTTGTTTGATTTTTGCCTTTTAATCATCCATCTTTCACTTCTCTTATTCCCCCTTTTCTGTCGTTTGGCCTTGCCTTTGATACTGCTTCCAGTTCTTTTATACTGTTCTGAATGTTATTTCCCTGTTACAGAATCTAGTTGATTCCTGAATTCACAGCCTGGATTTCTCCAAGTGTGTAGTCTGTTTGGCTGCTCAACGATAGTGTTCTCAGCATCATTCATTTTGAGAACAAAGTCATATCCGTCTCTTCTTCCCTTTTCCAATTTCTCAATCCAAAGCCATATTAAAGTCCCTACACTGATATTTTTAGCTCTTAAGTCATCTCTTGCAACTTCCACGTCAATGAATCTTTTGTATCTTGTGATTTCTAGGATTCAAATTCATTCCTTTGTTTCAGTTCTCAAGGGAGACTGGATAGGCTGGGTGTTGTATTTCCTTGGAGTAGAGAAGGCTGGGGCGGTGGGCACAGAATCTGATTTGAGGTGTATAGAGTTCTGAGGGGCATAGATGGGGTAGATAGGGAGGAATGTTTTCCCTTGGTAGAGAAGTCAATTGCCAAGGGACATAGATTGAAAGTAAAGTGCAGCAGGCTTAGAGGGGCATTGATGGACATTGTTTGGACCACTTTTGGAGTGCTGCGTTCAGTTCTGGTCTCCCTGCTATTTCCCTTGCTATTGTTAAACTTGCAAGGGCTCAAAAGATTTACAAGAATGTTGATCAGAGATTATGGGAACTGCAGATGCTGGAGAATCCAAGATAACAATGTGTGAAGCTGGATGAACACAGCAGGCCAAGCAGCATCTCAGGAGCACAAAAGCTGATGTTTCGGGCCTAGACCCTGTATCAGAGAGGGTTGAGGCCTGAAACGTCAGCTTTTGTGCTCCTGAGATGCTGCTTGGCCTGCTGTGTTCATCCAGCCCCACACTTTGTTATCTTCTATTTATAAGAATATTGTTGGGATTGGAAGGTTTGAACTATAAGGAAATGCTGAAGAGGCTGGGGCTTTTTTTCCCTGGAGTGTCGGAGACTGAGGGGTGAGCTTATAGAGGAATATAAAATCATGAGGGGCATGGATAGGGTGAATGGCCAAGGTCTTTTTTTTCCAGGGTGGGAGAGTCCAAAACTAGAGGGCATAGGTTTAAGGTGAGAGTGGAAAGATTTAAAATGGATCTGAGAGGTAACTTTTTCACACAGAGGATGGTGCGTGCATGGAATGAGCTGCCAGAGGAAGTGCTGGAGGCTGGTACAATTTCAGCATTTAGAAGGCACCTGAATGGGTACATGAATAGGAAGGGTTTAGAAGGATAAGTGCCAAATGCTGGCAAATGGTTAATTTAGGATATCTGGTCAGCACGGACAAGTTGGACTGAAGAGTCTGTTTCCATGCTGTACACCTCTATGACTGTGACTGATGCTGTTTTCACCTCGTCCTTTGTGGGCATCTGGAATTCACTGTCTAACTCACTGTACTAGAGACAGGAACCTACAAGATGTATGACAATTTGGATAAGCACTTGAAGTGCCATAGTGTAAGATTACAGGCCAAGTGCTGGAACATAAGAGTAGATTAGACGGATAATTGATGATTGACGTGGACATGATGGGTTGAAGAGCCTTGTTCCATGCTGTAAAAATTATGACCTCACGACAAGTAAAGTAAAATTCCTGTTTCTTTTATCTGCTTAGTTTTTATTTGCTCCTGCAAGTCCTGTGTGGTCTTTCTATGACCTTTACACAGTTATGAAGCTTTCCTGAACCCGATATAAAAGTTCTTATGTTCAATGTACCTATTCTCAAGAAGCTACATCTTCCACTGGGTATAACAGGCCCAGCAGCTGACCTCTTGTTTCAGTTTTGGGTGACTTTGACATATATTTATAGGTTATATCTTTGAGTAAGAAGTTCTCCATCTGGTCGCTATTTACAAACGAGTTGGTTGTAGGGGAACCATACTGTTCTGTACCTTCTGTCATTTGACTGTTACCTTCCATGACTAATTCTGAGGTTAGTGAGGCCCAGCTTCTTCACAAGAGGCTGGCCACATTGCCTTACTGATCATGGTGAAGACTGTGGCCTTCGGTGTGTCACACAGCTTGCTGGTCTCTTTTCTGAACTGTTATCCTACTAACTTATTAGGACCTTCTGTCTCCTCCGCTGTTTCCAGACAGGGGCACGTTAGAAGTGGTAACGTCCTACACTGCTGGTCTCTGGTGTGAACAACCAATTACTTGTAGCTGTAAATCAGACTTTGAGAGTTGTGGGAGATTAGTCTCTCTTGCCTACATCTATTTAATGTGGATGTGTGTCTTGGTAGGGGATCAAGGCTACTAGAGTCCTAACCCTCGCAAACCTCTTCCTTATCCTTCTGACATGATTAAAGCAGACAGATTCCTTGGACTTACATTTAAGTCGTCATTGGACAAGCATAGGGACGTACATGGAATAATATAGTTTAGGTGGGCTTCAGATTGGAATGGCAGGTCGGCACAACATCGAGGGCCGAAGGGCCTGTACTGTGCTGTTATGTTCTATGTTTTATGTGTGGCTTACTGTCTCAGTGTTTAGCACTGGTGCCTCACAGCACCAGAGACCTGTGTTTAATTCCAGCCTTGTGTCAGTGTGGAGCTTGCATATTCTCTCTGTGTCTATGATGGTCTCCTCCAGTTTCCCCCCACAGTCCAAAGTTGTGCGTACTAGGTGGGTTGACCGTGCTAAATTACCCGTAGTGTCCAGGAATTTGCAGGCTGTGGATCAGTAATGGTAAATACAGGGTTAAGGGGATATGGTGGGGATCTGGGTCTGGGATGCCCTTCAGAGATGCAAATTCAGTGAGCTTTAACCTCTTTCTGCACTTTAGGGCTTCTATGATTCTAAAATGTGTGGTCTTTAAGGAGGTAAAGTTGTTGATTTTGGGCTTGTTTATGCAGTCCGCTTAAGTGTGTAAATTTACAGTTTAACCTGGCTCTCCATTGCATATGCTTCACGCATTGACTGCTAGCTTTCTCCTCAAAAAACACCTTGCTGTGTTCCCTTATCTTACTCTGCCATTATCACATTAAAGCTGAATTTTCTTGCCTCTTCCTTATTAACTTTGTGTTCTTTACCAGTTGTTTGTTACCTCTACATTCTGCATCCTCCACACCTCCAAGGCAAAGAATCTTCAAAGCCTCCCAGATCTTCACTTTATTCTACCACTGCAATGATTGAGACTCTAGTTTCCTAGTTTTTGCCTGTGCTTATTTCCAAGCATGCTGAAGCAAACTTGAAGTGTGGGTGTGCACCTCTTTTTCAGCCTTTGTTTGGATACCCTCTCATTGTTCACATTTCTAATGTGTACCCAGTACTGTGTGGATTGTATTGAACGCGGATCGCAGCCCAAACAACATGGTACTGAGCTAGCAACCCAGAGGTTATGGGTGGCATCATCTGCTGTTGCTGGTTGTGAGCTGGGGCTGGAAAGTGAAAAGAAAGGACATTTACTTAGGCAGGTGGTAACGTACTCCACTCCATCACCATCCAACCACCATCAGAAATAAGTTCTGGGGATGGGGAAGGCCCGTGGTCAGTCTTGGTTGGGGGTTGGGCAGTGGAGTAAGTGGATTTCCATATTGTGTGATTTCTATAAAACTGTGTGAAGGTTCGACTCTACCTTGTAGGGAACTGCTGAGTTGGAAGAAATTGGATTGAAGGTCTTTTGGTGGTGGTTAAATGATGCCAAGATAAGGAGGAAGAGAGCCTGATAGACGTAAGCTTCTCCAAAACATTGGGAAAGAATGACTGTTGAGCAGGTTCTTGGCTTTTTTTTTGCTTTTCCTCCTTTTCAGCCTGTACTACGATGCATAAATTAATAGGCATTAAATATGTTTGTCCTGTCTCTGTATCTTGGTGAGGCCAGATGTTAAACTGTAGGAGTGTTGAATGAATCTATTACTTGCTCACTGGAATCTTGGCTGTGGAATCTGGGAACTGACTATTTTTTATTAAATATTTTTCTATTCTTCCTCCTCCTGATGGAGATCCCATCCCATCACAACTCATACTGGGGATTTAAAAATGAAAGTCATTGCAATGAGAGTGGATGCAGTTCAATGGAGCATTTGGCATGATTGGTGTTGTGCAGTCCAGTGGTTGGACGGCCCAAAGAAAATCCTTGTGAACGCCCCCCTCCCTAAAATCTTGATTTTTCAGGGGTTGCTGTGTAGAGGTAAATGGGTAAAGATTGGTAATTGCAAGCCTGCAGCAAGTTTACTGCTTGGTCATATCAGCCTTGACTCAGACCCTAACAATTTATCTTCAGAATTCAACATCCCAGATTGCACAAGCATCTCCTGCCCCTGGGATTTGAGTCACTCCAGTCAATTTGTCTATTTAGGGCTTTGTGCCTAACATCTAACATCTTTTGTATCATTCACATCATAACTATGAAACACATATCATTGATGTAGAAAATCATACTTCTATTTCTTAATAGTAGAAAGAAGATTATAATATTGTTCAATGGTTCACTCAACTCGCTTTCCCACCTGGAAGTTGTGAAAGGATGATTCTTAATTTTGTTTTTGGAGCAGCCCCCCCGCCTTATCTGAGTTGAGAGGCTGCAGACAAGTCATAGGTCGCAAGCTGTAGTGTCTTTGTCAGGTTTCTAATGATCTGAATTAATCCGTTTCCATTCACCAGAAGCTTAATTCTGCGGGTTCATATATTTATTTTTTCTGTTCTCAGTTTGTTTTTTTCAGAGGAGTTGCTATCATCATTTCTGGTGACAACAGTCCCCTCCCCTCTCTCCCTTTCCCTCTCCCAAGCCTAAATAAAATGAGCACCATCATGGTGCAGTTCCATAGCTATTAAACAGCCCGATGGTAGGTCACAGAAGTGGACGATTAATCTTTCAATGGGGAATTTGATATAACCTCCAATAAGGGAGGATTTGTAAAGGTATGGGAAAGGAACGGGGGAGCAGGACTAACTGGGTGGCTGTTTCTAAGAGCTAGCCCAGGCACAATGGGCTGAATGATCTTCTGTGCTGTGAGCTTAAACAGTGCACTGGCAGGCTACTCTGGTTTTGCATGTATCATGGGTAAAGCCTGCCTGAGCTTCGTTGTCGGGCATGTGTGGTTTCCAGCAGTGTGGAGTCTGTTAGCTCATTCTCCATTTTCCAGGCCAGGACCTAAGATCTACTGTAGCCCTCCTCCAGAGATTGGCTAACTCTCGATTAAAACTGGGTCTTCAGATCTGAGTTGCTAAGTTGCATGTTAAAGGGATAAATATAACCGGTTGGAAAGTGTTCAACTGTAGCTTTTTAATTTTACGTTGCTCTGCTGCGCAGGTTTAACCACTGATGTACCAAGGTGCTGGTGCATCCATTGGAGCTGTTTGAGAGCGCAAGCTGGACTGTTTGTCCCAATGCCGCCCCCATCAGACATCGTGAAGGTGGCGATCGAATGGCCAGGAGCCAATGCCCAGCTGATTGAGATAGACCAGGTGAGTGTCCAGTAGGTCTAGTCAACACTAGCTGGAAATCAGTAATGTTGACATTTGTAAGAAAGGGGATTATCAGAGAGCCTTAGTCTGATTATTTTGTGGGAGTAGGTACACACATTGAACTATTTTGAAGGGATATCCAGCGACAATGAAGGAATGGTGACATTGTTCAAAGCCAGATTGGTTACATGGCTTGGGAAACTTGCAGATGGTGGTGTTCCTGTGTATCTGCTGTCCTTGTCCTGCCAGGGTGGTAGAGATTATGGGTTTAGAAGCTGGTATTTAAGGAGGCTTGGTGTGTTGTTGCAGTAGATGGTACATGTAGCTGCCACTATGTGTTGGAGGTAAGGGGAGTGAGTGTTGAAGGTGAAGAATAGGGTGCTGATCAAGCGGCTGCTGTGCTGGATGGTGTCAACCTCTTTTGAGTGTTGTTGGAACTGCATTTGTGAGGTGAGCAGAATTGTGCCTTGTAGATGGTTGACAGTCTGTCGCACTTTTCTGAGACTGTGTTTGATACTACAGCAGAGTGTAAGATGCTACGTGACACACTGCACAGACAGTTTTGAACTTCCTATCGATTGAGCTTGGGGACTGTAAATTTGATGCTGGTTTGGAACATCTGGGTGGAGAGGCAGCTGGTTCTAGGAAATCACACATCACTGCAGGCAGCGTGTTTGCCAGCTGCTACCTGTTAATGAGATTTATTTTTCATATGGATCAAGCTAAAGCTGCTTGGTTGGACCCTGCTTAATCAGAATGTCATCCCTTCAGCAGCGAACTGTTGAAGTAAGAGTGATACATTAGGGTTTGTATTCTTGATTGTTGTCTGTTTACTCCTGCTGACTCGTATTGTTGTGTTAATTTAAGGTGAGGACAAGATCTTGCTTAATTGTGATGCCCCTTGCATTGTTTCAAATCAATACTCTTGTACATCAACCACATGTTTCAGTGCATTGGTCGCGGTGCTTTCAACTCCCTATATCCCGAGCACCGCAAATCCTTTCGTTCTATGCTTTACTATCTCCTTTTATGGTGCTTGTTAAAACACAACCTCTTTCACCAAGTCTTTTGTCACCGATGCTTATGTTTCTTGGTGCCCCTCTTTGTCTGATTATGCTTCTGTGAAATGCCTTGGGATGTTTTACTACAATCTAAATGTGGTATGAATAAATGCAAGCGGCTGTTGCTGACAGTTGCTGTTCTTTAATTACAACCACTTAAAGGGGACAACTGTGGATACATGAAATAAACAAAACAACTGAGTGTTGTGTGCTGGTGATTTTTTTTTTAAAAAAAGTTATTCACGGGATGAAGGTATCTCTGGCTAGGTCCAACATTTATTTCCTGTCCCTAATTGCCCAGAGGGCAGTTAAGAGTCAACCACGTTGCTGTGGGTCTGGAGTCACATGTAGACCATGGCAAAGATGGCAGTTTCCTTCCCTAAAGGACATTAATGAACCAGATGGCCTTTCCCAACAATCAACAATGTCTTGTGACGCTTACACATTCTTCCCGTGTCTGTGGGTTTCCTCCTGGTGCTCCGTTTCCTCCCACAGTCCAAAGATGTGCAGGCTATGTGGATCGGCCATGCTAAGTTGCCCGTAGTGTTCAGGGGTGTGTGGGTTATAGGGGGATGGGTCTGGGTGGGATGCTCTAAGGGGCGGTGTGGACTTGTTGGGCCGATGGACCCGTTTCCACACTGTAGGTAATCTAATCTAATCTAAGTTTCATTAGATTCTTAATTCCAAATAGTTTATTGAATTTAAATTCCACCATTTGTCATGATGGGATTTGAACACGGGTCCCCAGAACATTACCTGGATTAAGAGTCTAGCAATAAAACCACAAGACCGTTGGCTCCCCTGGGAGGGGCTGAATGTTACTGTTCAGCAGGTTTGCCTTTATTCTACAATGATTGACTTTCCTTGTCCACTGCCTGCGAAGTGTGCGAGGAAACTGGGGGTCATGGTGTTGTGTAAGGACCTTTCACTGCTGGGACCATTGTTTAACCCCACACCTCACACACTGATACTCCAGTAGTTAGGAGAATACTGCTTTTATATGCCCTCAGCTTTAGTACATTCCCACAGGCCTAGGCCACCATTCAAAACTAGATATGCCCTCAGCTTTAGTACATTCCCACAGGCCATGTGTGGGAGTCTTTGCCAACTCTTAGAGGTTCTGGGTTAAAATTTGAGTGTCTTCAATGCAACTCCTGGCGAGTTTATGGCCATTGATTCAGGCTAAAGACTACTCTTTACTTAGGGAAGCTGATCAGGGAGCAGTAGTGTGTCATCCAGAAGAGGTGATAAGGATTGGGTTTGGTGGAATGTGGGTGAAGTTGACATGCACTTTAGGGGTCAGCTAGCAAGGCCACTCCATTGCAAATAATTAATACCAGCCTGGCCTGTGAGTGACTAAGGCCGGCTTGGAAAATAGACCTAATCCCTCAAGAATGCTTCACAAGAAACGAAACAGCGATATCTACAGGAGATTTTATCTTTTTATAGGATGTGGACATCACTGGCAAAGTCATCATTTATTTCCCAAATAAATGTCCTTAAAACAATAGTGTATCAAAAAGAAATTGACCCACTGAAACAAAATTGTGAAAATAGAACTGTTTGGGGTAAGTCACTTCAACAATATAATGCCATCCCTGAAGTTCGGTCTGTGACTGTCAGCTGTGCATTGTGTCGTGGTTGCTGAAGTTGGAACCTCACTACAGAGCTGCAGTTGAATTGCTCAGCACGCTACCAGGTTGTTCATGAGTCACTGAGGGATCATAACCTGAGGTTTCAATCAGTATCTGTTTATGGCTGAGTAAGTCATCGTACAGCACGAGGAGGCCACAGGTTGAGCTCATACTCTGTGTTGGTTGAAGTGGTTTGTATTCATTCTTACAGTGCCATCTATGCCTCTGAGGTAGGGAAGGATGAAAACAGCCTGAATTTGAGCTCCTGTTTGCTCTGTAACTGCAACTGTAGATAGCAAATTAAAACAGGATCAAGCCAAATTGGAACTCTCGACCCCCTGCTGACTTTCATCACTATAAAAGGAATAGGAGCAGGAGCTAAGTTTTAACCCTTTACTCAAAGCTTGTTCTGCCATTTAGTAGCTCATAATTATCTTCAAGATCGGCCCTACTTTCTCGCCCTCCTCAATTCCCTTAATGTCTACCAGTGATGTTGTTTATCATCCACTCCTTCAATAAAGAGTTCTTCTTACAACAACAGTCTGCATCTTCTACCCCTTAATTTCCACCTTGATTGTGCTCAGTACTGTGTGGATGGATAGCTGTGTCTCTGGACACATTTCACATTTCAGTAGCTGGATCTAGTTTTGAATGATGGCCTAGGCCTGTGGGAATGTACTAAAGCTGAGGGCATATAAAAACAGTATTCTCCTAACTACTGGAGTATCAGCAAGATACTCAAAACTGAAAAAGCTCAGTTGTACTCTTAATTCTCCAATGTGAAAGTGATGATATAAAGTTGCTGTCTTCAGCATTTAAATAGTATACAGCCAAAGGACAACGGCCTCCAGGATGGTGGGTGTACACCCCTGCCATGAGCTAACATCACTGGCCCTACCAGTGATATTGTTTATCATCCACTCCTTCAATAAAGAGTTCTTCTTTCAACAACAGTCTGCATCTTCTACCCCTCCCCAAGTCCTAAATGTGGTGTTTGTTCTCCTGCCCTGTGTCTCTGAGTAGCTTTGAATTCAAGGCCCCTGCCACACTATTAACCATGATTGAATACTGCCACATTGTTCGTACTCACTTCCTGTGAGACAGGCACTTGTAATTGGGGTGAGGATTATCTCAAACAAAAGTGACACATTGAAAGGCATTAGGCACAGATTTCAGTTTTAGCTACTGAACATGTCCACTGTGTAGCAGAGTGCAAGACCAGAGTTATATTGCACGCAGATTCTCATGGATATTTTTGTATAGTGAAATGAAAGTTTACTGGCAGCGTATTGCATGCCTGTTGGATGGTGCCCCTTTCAATTACCCTAAACTGATCTTCTTTCAGCAGAGTTAATCTCAGTGCATTATCCTCTTGTCTGAGCTCCCCAACTCATTTTCTGTCATCTCTCCTTGCCTGCCTAAAACTATCAGCTTCTTCTAGCTGTGCGGAACCTTGATCCTGTTGCCCCTCCCTTAATGAAAGAAGCAAAAGTAAGTAACATGTCTCTTGCAGTGTATTCCATGCAGACACCATCAATAATTATTCCATTTTGAACATCTTGCCTCCAACTTGTTGAGCAATTTTTACCCACAAAGATAATGCCTGTACAATTCTAAATCTTCCTTTTCCGTTCAAAGGTGTTAATTCATTCCTGACAGACTGACTGTCCTTCTTGGAGTCCTTTGTGCCTGTCCATTTGTGCTGTTAGTTACGTTTGGAAGTGTTCTAATTCCAAACCTTGCTCAAAGCTCATACCTATGCATACACATTGCAAGAAGTTGCAATGGAATGAAGGGGGTTACAATTGGGTTGGAGGAGAGAGTCTGTGGTAGAGGGGTGAAACCTGCACTATGGGAGACCTACGCAACGTTCCATTTACTCCCACCCCCATTACCAATTTTCTCTGATCAGCAGAAGCATGTTTTACTATAAACTGGGAATTTATTAATTCTTAGAGGTAAAAGGACTAGTGTGTGCCTCGTATGCCTTGAGTCTTCATGCTGGGAAATAATTTATGAAGGAGTTTCAGTCAGGGCATGTAGTATAAAAATTGGCAAGTTATGTTACAACTGTATAAAACTTCAATTAGGCTACTTTTGGAATATTGGGCACAGTTCTGGTTACTATGCGACCAGGACGATGTGGAGGCTTTGGAGAGGCTACAGAAATGATTTACCAGGATGTTGCTTGGTTTTGCGCTATATTAGCTATGAGGAGAAATTGGACAGATTTGGATCATTTTCACTTGAATGTTGGAAGATGAGAGGCAGCCTGATTGTTTTATCAATTTCAGTGGGAGGTACAGATGGAATGGATAATCCTTTACCCAAGGTAAAAATGTCAATTTCTAGGAGACATAGGATTAAGTTAAAGAGAGGGTATGTTTAAAGGAGACGTGAGAGACGGGGTTTTTTTTAATGCAGAAGTTGGTAAGTGTCTGGACTGCACTACCAGAGGAGGTGGCAGCGGTGGATTCAATAGCAACATTTAAGAGGCATGTTGGCAGATACATGAATAGGCAAAGAGGGATACAGGAATAGAGGGATACAGACCACATAAGAGCAAAAGGTCCTTTTAATTTAAAAAGGCATCACGGGTTAGCGCAACCTTGGCGGACCAAACAGCCCGTTCCTGTGCTGTGTTGTTCTTTGTTGACTAATTATAGCAATTCTAGTTTGGTTTACTGCAGAGAGTCAAATATGGCGCAAGGAAATTCCATTGATGCAAAAATTTAGTAACCATGGGTGCAAAATGACCTTTTCCCTCCAAATCACAGTATTCTCGATGGCCTTCATGGAGCTAAGTGTACTGAAAAGTGAAAGTCACCATTGTCCCAGAGGACGACTAGCTACCCTATCAATAGACAGCGATAAATGACGGACTGACTGCAACTGAGTTTATCCCAAGGGTCACCATGCCTCAAGCAAGAGGTGAGATTGAGAAAACTGAGCCTTCATGATGAGCTTGGCATCACTTGCATCGTAAACCAATAACCCCCAGCCCCAGCCCCCGCCCCAAAAAGATAACAGTGCCAGAAATAAACTGGAATGCAACAGAGGTTAAAAAAACAGTTTCATTTGTATTGAGAAATAACAAGAGCTGCAGATGTTGGAGTTAGAGATAACGCAGTGTGGAACTGGAGGGACACAGCAGGCCAGGCAGCATCAGAGGAGCAGGAAAGTCGATGTTTCAGGTCGGGATCCTTCTCCAGAAATGGGTGTACTGAAAAGTACTGAGGCAATAGCGCTAACCACTGAGCCACCGTGCCACACTAAATTCTGTAAATTCAGTTCTTAAATTTCTCTACTTCTCTACTCTGCCTTTAAGGCTTGTTATTCAGGCTTTTCATGTGTCGCAATTAATATCTTGTCTTGCTCTGTCAATTTTTAAAATTATTTGTTCATGGAATGTGGTCTAGGCTAATGTTGGCTCGGTCAATATTTGTTGCCTTTAAGAAGGTGGTGGTGGTGAGCTGCTGTCTTGTAGGTACCACCCACACTGCTACTGGGAAGGAAATTCCAGGATTCTGATGCTGATTTTTGTCTGATAACACTCTTGTGGAATACCATGGAATGTTTTCTTTCTGAAGAAGGGTCCCGACCCGAAATGTCAACCTTCCTGCTCCTCTGATGATGCCTGGCTTGCTGAGTTCCTTCATTTCTATAGCATCTTTTAATACTCCGGCAGTATGATGGCCAGATAATCTTTTTTTTGGATGAGAAACTCAGATTGCTGGAGGAGCCCAGTAGGTTTGGCATCATCTGTGAAATGAGAAACAGTATAAACTTTTTGAGACCAGTATAACTCTTCCTTGGAACAGGATAAGTATTGTTCAGGACACTGGGGTTAGCCCTCCTGTTCTGCCTTGGAATAGTGCCATCTTGTACCTCCACATAACAGGGCAGGGGGTCCCAACCTGAAATGTCAGCTTTCCTGCCTCTCTGATGCAGCCTGGCCTGCTGTGTTCCTCCAGCTCCACAGTGTGTTATCTCCGACAAAGGTTTAATGTCTTATCTGAAAGATGGTACCCTCAACAGTCCAGCTTTCCCTCTGTACTGCACTGGAGTGCCAACTTTAATTTTTGTGGTCAAATCCTGAATGGGACTTGAACTCAGATATCTTTGATGGGTTGACGCAGCTCAAATGACACAAATATGCAAGGAGCACCCACTGAAGCTGGAGAATCACACGGATGATTGTGAGTGGGGAAGAACCAAAAACTGAAAAAGGAAGAGAGAACTACAGTTAACATCAGGGCAGAGCAATGTCAGAGGACAGGAACTGTAACCCTGCATTTCAAATACAGGAATTTACTATAAAATAAACCTAATACTGTTGTAATTTTGAGCTGATTGTGAAATATTCTTTCAATACAATTCTGGAAAGTTTGATGTGATCTGAAGTGTCAGCTGGTTAGTTTAATTGCTAACTCAATCCTTTGTCATTTTCAGAAAAAGCCATTGATTGCAATTATCCGGGAGGTCTGTGATGGGTAAGTACTGTGGCACCACAACTATATACAAGTAATAGAGAGTCCTCTCTAGATAAGGCATTGAGGGAAGGTTGATGTATTACTCAGTCAGTGCTGTATTATAGTTAGAAGATGCACGGGGACCAATGATTGGTGTTTTACCAGAAGGAAATAGTTGTGATGGGCTATCATATATGGTGATTTGGCAGATCTGAAGGTCAGAATTATGTGGCACATAGTGGATAATTGCCTGTAAAGCTTGTGATTTCGTAGAGCTGTTCGTGGTGAAAGCTGTCCCTTTGGTCCAACTTGTCCATGCTGACCAGACATTGTGGATTAATCTTGTCCCATTTGTCAGCTTTTGGACCATGTCACTGTAAACCCTTCCAATTCGCATGCTCATCCAGGTGCCTTTTAAACGTTAGGATTGTACCAGCCTCCACCACTTCCTCTAGCAGCTCATTCCCATACATGCACCACCCTTCGAATGAAAAAGTTGGCCCTCCGGTCCCTTTTAAATCTTTCCCCTCTCACCTTAAGCCTATGGACAGTTATGGAATAGAGTTTATCTCTGAGACTCTAAAATATTGGAACAGACAACCAAAAGCTTGGTTATAGTGGGAGGCTTTGAGGACCACCTTGAAGGAGGGAGAGGTGAAAAGGTATTGGTGGTCATTCCAGACTTCAAGACCCATGCAGCCAGTTGGGTGTGGGCCAGCTTTGCATTAGTTGTGATACCATTCATTGTGGGGGAAAAACCAGTTGGTGATGTGACAGTGTCTGCCATGTATGGAAGTAACGTTCTGGGACAACTTGGGAGTGAGGAGAAAGAAAACAATTCAAGGGAAAATTGGAAAGATTACATGTGGTGGTGGCGGCAGCCTGGGAAAGAGGTAGAAGTGGGGTGAAAGGGAAGGAGTTAATCTCATAGGAAATCAAAAAAAAAGATTCTGTCATGAAGATAGTGTAATTCTGGCATTAATTTGAGACAAGTCATTTATGCTATTCATTCAGTCTCTGGGCAGTATTTATAACTCACTGTTATCATATGTTTTCTTTTACATTAATTCCCCAGCAAATTAAACCACCTCTTTGTGATCCTCTTGACACTTGATGCATATATATTAACCCAGTGCCTATCTGTTTTGAATTCATAGAACCTTACAGAGTAGCAGCAGGCCATTCAGTCCATAAGGTCTGCATTGACCCTCCAAAGAGCATCGCCCCCAGATCCCATCTCCTTAACCTTATTTACCATGACTAATCAAACTAACCTGTGCATCCCTGGACACTATATTGGCAATTTAGCGTGGCCAATTCACCTAACCTGCATATCTCTCGAGTTTGGGAGGAAACCAGAGCACCAGGACAAAACCCACGCTGACGTGGGGAGAATGCACGCAGCTAGTCACTCCAGGGTGGAATTAAACCCGGGTCCCTGGTGCTGTGAGGCAGCAGTCCTAACCACAGAGCCACCGTGTGCCCTAAATTCTGTAAATTCAGTCCTAAAAATTCTCTACCTCTCTGTCCAGCTTAAGCTCCTCTCTAAAGTGATATTTTTGTTCAGGCATTTTATGTATCACGCTTAATATTTTGTCTTGCTCTGTCGGTTTTTTAAATTATTTGTTCATGGAATGTGGTCTAGGCTAATGTTGGCTCAGCCAGTATTTATTGCCTTTAAGAAGCTGCTGTCGTGTAAGTACCACCCACACTGCTACTGGGAGCGGAATTCCAGGACTCTGACGCTGATTTTTGTCTGATAATACTCTTGTGGAATGCCATGGAATATTTTCTTACAATACATTGTACAAATCCAAGTCTTTGCTGCTGTAGCTATTAAAAGTGCTTTGACTCATTCCCACTGAATCCTGTGTACGGTTCAGGAATTGCTGAGCATGAGGTGCTAAAAACAGAAGGAGCCAGGCTCTCTGAGGATGTGCTGCTCTTCAGAGCAAATACAAAACCAAATTTGTTCCAGCCTGCAATTTTTGTTGAGTGAACGACTGATGGGAATCATTATCTATTGGTTACTCCATGGTCATTAATTCCAGGATTAAAATCTCTAGGTATTTGTTAAGCATAATCTTAAACCCTAGCCAGTGTGTGTGGGAACACTGTTTATCCATGTTGAACATTACAGAACATTTTAGTTTCTGTTTCTCTGGAGAAATCCCTGTCTATGTACCAGAATGTGCTGATTCTTGTGGCTTTTAATATTGTGTTAAGGATAAGCAAAGTACATTGACCCTCAAGGACTGAGAGCTGAACATTGGTTATTAACTTATCCCAGAGCTGCCTTGGAAAGTGAGGGGGAGGTGGGTTCTGCAGGCAAAAATGGCTCTACATTAGAGAGCCAAGGGGAAGGCAACTCTGAGCAATAGACTGACATACTAAAGGGTATGAGGGAGATCAGAAACAAGAGGGAGGTGTGGAGAACGGGAAGGTGAGGCTTTGTGAAAGCTAAGACAGAACTTTGGACAATACAAGTTACGAAGGCGATGGAATGCAGAAGCAAAAAGTGAAACAAAAGCGATGTGGTACTTTTTTGTATTTGGATTCCCTTCATCAGAGTTTGCTATAGGATCACTGAACAATGCAGCGTGGATAGAGAGCATTCAGCCATGCCTGTGCTGGCATTTTGGTCAAGCCATGCAATTAATCTCATTCCCCCACTCTCCCTATCGTCTGTTAACTGTGTCTTGTTACATAGATCACGATTTTAAAATTGCACCTCCCCGGTTCATTCTTTGTTCCAAGGAACTTTTAAATACTTTTTCTAACTTGATCTTCAAGCTACTATTGCTGAGTTACATTTTTCTCCCCAATATAAGTATTAGCAATCTCCATGGTTATTGCATTGCTTTGGATGCAAGCTTTCTTAATTTCTTAATCAACATAGCAGCTTTTAGGGATACGTGAAGCTGAGCTTGTTCTCAGGACAAAAGAGTTTAGGAGATTTGATAGATGTCTTCAAGATTACGACGTAGATGAAGAAAAGCTTTTCCTTAGGTGATGGTACAAGGATTGGGGACATGGCATGAATGTATAGGCCAAAAGGTACATGGGGGTGCGAGGAGGAAGAACTTCTTTTCTTACAATGAATGACAATGACTTGGACCTGCCAATTGAGGGTGGTGGAAGTAGAGGTGATGATTAATTTAAAAAGGAAATTGCACGCACACAAGGGAAATAGTCTATGGGGTTATAGCGCAGGCTGAATGACTCCACAGGGAGCAGAATGCACTTGACGGGCTGAATGATTTCCTACACCATTCTGATTCTAACTTCAAAAGGGAATTAGAATGACTGTTTTCCATCACACGTTTTCAGGCAGTCCATTCCAGATCATTACAACATCAGTGTCATTAAAACCCTAATTTTCTCATGTCACTTCCGGTTCTTTTGCCAATAACCTTAACTTTAGTGAATGACTCTCCTGTCACTGTCAATAGAAGAAGTAGGGAGAAATTATCACAACTCTTCATGATTTTGAATATCTGCATGAAATTTACGCTTAATCTTCTCAACTGCAACTTCATAAATCTCTCCACATAACAGAACAGCAGCTCTTGACTCTATTCTAATAAAGCTATTCTATACCCGCTGCAAATCCCTGATGTCCTTTTCTGATGTGCCGTGCCCAATTATAATGCTATGGCTGAAACCAATGTTTTGCACGGTTCACGTAAGCTTTTGTATTCTATTAACAAAGTTTTCCTGATGAGAGATTTGTTGTGCCTTTTTAATTTGTTCTGTGCCCTTCAAATATTTGTGTAACCCCGTTCCCTCTGTTCCATCACCCGCTTTTAATATTGTACCATTTAGAATATACTTACTTTTCTCATTCTTCCTGCCAAAATAATTGCTTATCAGGTCATTGTTTGCTCCGATTAGGAGTTTTGTATCATCTGAAGTCTTTGAAACTATATTCTATCTATCAAGCCTAGGTCTTTGCTATATACATCAAAAAGAAGAATGATCTCCACTCCAGCTCCCAGGGCTTACTCTTTCACATTGCCCTCCGGTCCGAAGAACAATCATTTACCATTACTTTCTGTCCTTTTAGCCAATTTTATACCTATGCAGTATCTGCCCTTAAACCCCATGAAGACATCTATTATGTGATACATTGTCAAATAACTTTGAATATCCATAATCACAATTTACACTTGACCTAGTGGTATCATCACTAGATTACTAATCCAGACATCCAAGTAATATTTTGGGGATCTGGGTTCAAATCATGCCATGACAGATGGCGGAATTTGAGTTCTGTAATAATCTGGAAATACAAACCTAATGATGATCATGAAACCATTGTCGACTGTCAGGAAAATCCCATATGGCTCATTAATGTTCTTTTAGGGAATGAAATCTACACATCCTTGCCTGGCCTGGCATACAAGTGACTCCAGACCCACAGCAATGTGGTTGACTCTTAACTGCCCTCTGGGCAATTAGGGAGGAGCAATAAACGTTAGCCTCGCCAGTGCAGCCCATATTCCCATGAATAAATAAAAAAACTGCACTTCTCAAACTCAATCAAGTTAATGAAATGTCATTTGCCTTTAGTAAATCCTTTCTGACTAATGTTTATCAACTTATGTTTCTCTAAACATCAGTTAACTTTGTTCTAGCACATTCTTGTTCGAAGTATACCAATCACTGTTTCAAGCTGACTAGCCTCCGCAGTGTAACAATCTTCTGGTCCTCTGGCACCATCCCCATTGCCAAGAAGGGTTGGAAAATTGTCAGAGGCTTTGCAAGCTCCTTGGTAACTTGGGATACAACCTATCTAAGAGACTTTCTTACTTTGAGGATTAGTCAACCTTTTAAGAGCATCCTATCCAATGTGGCTACTGCTTCCATTTATTTGTTCCCCTTATGTTTCTAGCACTGATGACAGGTACACAATACCTACTTAGGACCCAAGCCATGCTTTCTGCCTACACAATGAGGTCTCCACTTTTGGTCCCTAATCGCCACTTCTCTTGACCTTGACTGTTTTGCGGCCATGAAAGAAATATGGGTTTCCTCTTATGATAGTTACCATTCATGCTGTCTTTTTGCCCCCTTAATTTTGTGATTGTAGAGGTGCCGGTGTTAGAGAAAGAGGTGATATCAAATACAGAATTTATAAGTAGACAATCAAAGATTCACACCATTGCAGATGTACTAAACAAACCTAAGTTGCTGTTAAATATTTAATCAATTAGAAGTTTTATTTGATTAATATGTATATGTAAATCTGCAAATTCCTTTCAAGTTATGGTCCTGACAGAACGAAAGGTTTTATCAGTGTAAAGAAGGGGTGATGTTTTAGGTCAGACAATGCATGTTAGGCATGTGACCTTGTTCAGAATCTGTTTTGTGATTTAGTTTGGAGTCAGACTGGGTTTATTTCTAAAGTAGGAATTGACTGTCTGTAAATTGTGTGCTTTTTAACAAAGTAAAATGTGTCTGTAATTACACAATAGATTTGTGTGTGTGTGTGTGTGTGTGTGTGTGTGTGTGTGTGGAACTTGAAAGGAATTCAGGGATTTACATATACATATTAATCAATTAAAATCTTTTAACTGATTAAAGATTTAACAGCATCTTAGGTTTGTTTAATACATCCTCGTCAATGGTGTGAACTTTGATCTTTTACTAATAAATTCTGTGTCTGATACTCCCTCTCTCACAAACACCTGAAGAAGGAGTGAGGTTCCGAAAGCTTGTGTTTTCAAATAAACCTGTTGGAGTATAGCCTGGTGCCATGTGATTTTTCACCTTTGTTTTTAGATAACTTCTCTATGTTTCTGTTGTCTACCTGATTCCCTTCTGTATTATTAACCGTATAGTTGTTGGAATCTTCCTTTTTCTGTCTCATATAAATGAATGAATGAATGATTAATTGTGACACATACCTGGGGAGATATAGTGAAAATGTTCTATTGCCACAATTTGGCAACATTTTGAAGTACAAGAAAAATGAAAGAAAATACTTAGAGTTCATCCGGGGCACTAAACTTGGCTCCAGGACTTCTACAAGGTCCCCTCTCTGGGCCTACTGTAGCCAGGGGCCCCCGCTCCACCATCAGTGCAGCAGATGCCCTGCCTGTTCTGGAGCAAGTGGAATTTGAGCCAAGCCTTTGTGTCCCTGCCCCTGGACTGATCAATGCACCACAAGAGGGGCCACCCTGTATCTAAGGAGGATAGTGAGATTATTAATCTCTATTTTAACCATCCAGTGAACGCCAACATTAGATGCCCTTCCGTTTCCTTTTATGGGATTTGTATCTACTCCATATTTGCACTATTTATTCCTAGAAAGCCTTTCATTCTGAACCTACAGTTTTTGCGTGGCAGTCTTGGTTGTAATTCACCTGGGTTAGATCTCTTTTCATCTCACTGAAGTTAGCTGCCTCCAATTACATATTTTCCATAATTACTCTAAACCACTCTGAACTGATTATATTGTCGTCACTATTGGAACGTAGAAGAGTACAGCACAGGAACGGGCCCGTCGGCCTATAGTGTTGTGCCGAACATGATGCCAAATGAAACTAATCCCTTCTGCCTGTCCTTGATCCATATCCCGCAATCCCTTGCATATTCATGTGCTTATGTAAAAGTCCTTCAAACGCCCCTATCATATCTGCCTCCATCACTACCCCGGCAGTGCATTCTAGATTCCTACCACTCTCTGCGTAAAAACACTTGCTTGTCACGTCTCCTTTGAGCTGTTCCCCCACTCACCTTAAATGCAAGCCCTCCAGTGTTAGACATATCAACTCTGGGGGAAAAAACTTCTGATTGTCAACCCTATCTACACATCTCATAATTTTATAGGCTTCTATCAAGTCTCCCCTCAGCTTCCACTGCTCAAGAGAAAACAACCCAAGTTTTTCTAGCCTCTCCTTACAACTCACACTCTCTAATCCAGGCAGCATCCCTCCTCCGACCGCCCCCTTGACCATGACCCCACCCCCGAGCACCAAACCATCATCCCCAACACCATCCATGACCTCACCACCTCAGGGGACCTCCCACCCACAGCCTCCAACCTTATTGTCTCCCAACCCCGCACGGCCCGTTTCTATCTCCTTCCCAAAATCCACAAACCCGCCTGCCTTGGTCGACCTATTGTCTCAGCCTGTTCCTGCCACATCGACCTCATCTCCACCTATCTGGACTCCATTTTCTCCCCCTTTTGGTCCAGGAACTCCCTACCTATGTCCATGACACCACCCACGCCCTCCACCTCCTCCAGAACTTCCAATTCCCTGGCCCCCAACACCTCATTTTCACCATGGACGTCCAGTCCCTATACACCTGTATTCCTCATGCAGCTGGCCTCAAGGCCCTCCACTTCTTCCTGTCCTGCAGGCCCGACCAGTCACCCTCCACCGACACCCTCATCCGCTTAGCCGAACTCGTCCTCACCCTCAACAACTTTTCTTTCGCTTCCTCCCACTTCCTATAGACAAAGGGGGTGGCCATGGGTACCCGCATGGGCCCCAGCTATGCCAGCCTCTTTGAAGGTTACGTGAAACAGTCCCTCTTCCGCACCTACACAGGCCTCAAACCCCACCTCTTCCTCCGTTACAACTGATGCTCCGGATACAACGCATCATCCTCTGACACTTCCACCATCTACAATCCTACCCCACCACCCAAGACATTTTTCCATCCCCACCCTTGTCTGCCTTCCGGAGAGACCGTTCTCTCCAGGACACCCTTGTCCGCTCCACACTCCCCTCCAACCCCACCACACCCGGCACCTTCCCCTGCAACCGCAGGAAGTGCTACACTTGCCCCCACACCACCTCCCTCACCCCTATCCCAGGCCCCAAGATGACTTTCCACATTAAGCAGAGGTTCACCTGCACATCTGCCAACGTGCTATACTGTATCCACTGTACCCGGTGTGGCTACCTCTACACTGGGGAAACCAAGCGGAGGCTTGGGGACCGCTTTGCAGAACACCTTCACTCGGTTTGCAATAAACAACTGCACCTCCCACTCACAAACCATTTGAAATCCCCCTCCCATTCCTCAGACGACATGTCCATCATGGGCCTCCTGCAGTGCCACAATGATGCCACCCGAAGGTTGCAGGAACAGCAACTCATATTCCACTTGGGAACCCTGCAGCCCAATGGTATCAGTGTGGACTTTACAAGCTTCAAAATCTCCCCTTCCCCCACTGCATCCCAAAACAAGCCCAGCTCGTCCCCTCCCCCCACTGCATCCCAAAACCAGCCCAGCTTTCCCCGCCTCCCTAACCTGTTCTTCCTCTCACCTATCCCCTCCTCCCACCTCAAGCCGCACCTCCATTTCCTACCTACTAACCTCATCCCGCCTCCTTGACCTGTCCGTCCTCCCTGGACTGACCTATCCCTTCCCTACCTCCACACCTATACACTCCTCTCCACCTATCTTCTTTTCTGTCCGTCTTTGGTCCGCCTCCCCCTCTCTCCGTATTTATTTCAGAATCCTCTCCCCATCCCCCTCTCTGGTGAAGAGTCTAGGCCAAAAACCTCAGCCTTTGTGCTCCTGAGATGCTGCTTGGCCTGCTGTCTTCATCCAGCTTCACACTTTGTTACCTAGCGTCCTGGTAAACCTCTTCTGCACCCTCTCCAAAGCATCCGCATCCTTCCTGTAATGTGGCGACCAGAATTGAATGCAATATTCTAAGTGTCGCCTAACCAAACTCTTTTAAAGCTGCAACATGACATCCTGACTCTGGTACTCAATTCTCTGACCAATAAAAGGCAAGCATACCATACACTAACTTTTACCGCACTATGTACTCGTGTGGCCATTTCAGGGAGCTATGTACTTGAACCCCAAGTGCCTGCTGCACATCAGTGCTACTCAGAGTCCTGCCATTAAGTGTATACTTAACATTTGATCTCCCAAAGTGCGGCCCATTACTGTTAGCCAGATTAAACTTCATCTGCCATTTCTGCACCTATTTCTGCAACTGATCTATGTCTGGCTGCATCCTTTGACAACCTTCTAGACTATCCACAACTCCACCGATCTTCGCGTTGTCTGCAAACTTACTAACCACGCATCTACATTTTCGTGTAAGTCATTTATAAATATTACAAACAGCAGAGGACCCAGTGCGGATCCTTGCAGAACACCACTAGTTGTGGATCTCTAGCCAGAAAAACACCCTTAAACCCAATACCCTCTGTCTTCTTTTGGCAAGCCAATTCTGAATCCACGCGGCCAAGTCAGCATGGAACCCCGTGCATCTTAATCTTCTGGATAAGCCTACTATGAAGGACTTTGTCAAAAGCCTTACTAAAATCCATGTAGACAACATCCACTGCTGTCCCCTCATCGATCACCTTTGTTACCTCTGTAAAAAATTCAGTCAAGTTAGTAAGACATGATCTGTCCTGCACAACACCTTGCAGACTGTCCCTAATTAGGCCATGCTTTTCCGAATGTGTGTAAATCCTTTCCCGAAGAATTCTCTCCAATAGCTTCCCAACTTCTGATGTGAGGTTCACTGGTCTGTAGTTTCCTGGATTATCCCTATTTCCCTTCTTGAACAGAGGAACAACATTAGCTACTCACCAGTCCCTTGGGACATCTCCAGCAGCTAGTGAGGATGCAAAAATCTTGGTCAAGGCCCTCACAATCTTTTCTCTTGCGTCTCCCAGTAATGTGGGGTGGATACCATCAGGCCCAGGGGACTTATCCACCTTAATGCTCTTCAAGAGATCCCTAAATGCTCCATTTTATTCCCCTGAATTGGATCCAGTAACTTGGGCTGGAAATACATCAATCAAGAAAATGCTCTTTCTCCAAAATTGGTTTTAGTTGCAGGAAGCAGAAGGTATTGGTCAAAGGGTGTTTTTGCGCCCGTGTCCACTGGCGTACAACAGGGTTTGATGCTGTGACCACTGCTGTTTGTAGCATGCTTTAGTGACCTATACACGAATGTAAAACTTATGATCAGTAAGTTCGTAGACGACACTAAAATTGATGATGTGGTAAATAGCAAGGAAGAAACACTTAGACGACAAGATGCTACAGACAGACTGACCAGTTGTGCTGAACGTTGGCAAACGTTATTTAATCCTGAACAGTGTGAGGCAATGCATTTGGGAAGCTTATTAAAGCAAGGAAATGCACGTTGACGAGTAGGACTCTGCAAGATACAGAGAATCAGATGGGCCATGGTGTGTACGTATGTGGATGCTGGAAGGCAGCAGGACGTTGGTAAAGACTGCATGTATGATTCTTGTCTTTATTACTCAAAGCATTAAATACAAGAGTAAGGAAGTTATGATGGAGCTGTATATTATGTTGGACCACAGCTGGAGGACTGTGTGTAGTTCTGGTCACCACATGCTAGGAAGGTTGTGAATGCAGTAGACAGGCTGAAGAGGAGTTTTACCTTGATGTCGCCTAGGTTAAAACAGTTCAGCAATAAAAAAAGACTAGATAGGTTGAGGTTGTTTTCCTCAGAGCAGAGAAGGTGGAGGGGGATCTGATTGAGGTGTTCAAAGTTCTGAGGGGCATAGATGGGGAGAAACTTTTCCCTTACTATAGGGACCAATAACCAGGGGACACAGCTTTAAGGAAAGCAGCAGGAGATTTAGGGGGGATTTGAAGATTTTGTTTTTCACCCAGAAGGTTGAGAGCACGCGGAATTCAGTGCCTGAAAGGCTGGTAGAAGTGCAAACCCTGGGAACATCTAAGAAAGATTCAGAGCACCAGAGTATACAAGGCTATGGGGCAAGTGCTGAAAAATGGGATTAGAATAGATAGATCATCATCATTGGCACAATGAGCTGAGTGGCATGTTTCTGTGCTGTAAAAATTCTAACTCTTGTACATATTTCAGGAATCCTATTCATTGTTTGCATTTTGCACTGTTACTATCTCAATCTACATTAGGAGAATTGAAATCCCCACTTTCACTGCTGTAACACTTGCACCTTGCTGCAATTTGCCTGCAAATTTGATCCACTCTCTCTTTTCCACAATTTGATGTTTATATCCAGTAGCTCATCTGTTATTGCCAAGTCCCAACCAAATACGCTTTCTGAGATAATGGGAACTGCAGATGCTGGAGAATCTGAGATAACAAAGTGTGGAGCTGGATGAACACAGCAGGCCAAGCAGCATCTCAGGAGCACAAAAGCTGACTTTTCGGGCCTAGATCCTTCATCAGATGATGACGGGTCTAGGCCCGAAGCGTCAGCTTTTGTGCTCCTAAGATGCTGCTTGGCCTGCTGTGTTCATCCAGCTCCACACTTTGTTATCTCAAATACACTTTCTCTTTGGTGCCTCATCTGCATCATCCATCTTCAATACTGTAGTAATTTATTTTGATCAACACCGACGCCCCGTTCCTTATTTTCTATCTTTACTTTTCCTGAATACCTTGCAGCCTCAGTTGTCACATTTCCTATTTTTCCCTTTCTTTGAAACAGGTCTGTTTTATTGCCTCTATTTGCTTGCAGTTCATCAGCCTTTTTTTTAATCACTTCCTGTGCATTTTCTCAAAAGCATTCCAAACCTATCACAGCCTATTATTTGGCCCTCTGTGATTCCTCCCAATGTTTAATTCATTCATTTACTTGCTCTTTTGTTGGATGTGTGTGTTGCTGGAAAGAGCAGCATTTTTGCCCCTCCCTAATTGTCCCTAAACTGAGTGGCTTGCTGGACCATTTCAGAGGGCAACTAAGGAACAAACACCAATGCTGAAAGTCTGGAGTCACATGTAGGCCAAAACTGGTAAGGATGGCAGATTTCCTTCCCCTGGACAGCATGAGTGAACCAGATGAGTTTGTATAGCAATTGCTGAACATTGGCGAGGCCAATTCTGGTCTCCCTGCTACAGGAAAGATGTTGTTAAATTTGAAAAGCTGCAGAAAAGATGGACAAGGATGTTGCCAGAGTCGGAGGGTTTGAGCTATAGAGAGAGGCTGGATAGACTGGTGCTTTTTTCCCTGGAGTGTCAGAGACTGAGGAGTGACCAAATAGAGGTTTATAAAATCACGAGGAGCATGGATAGGGTGAATATCCAAGGCCTTTTTCCCTGGGTAAGGGAGTCCAAAATGAGAGGGCATAGGTTGAAGGTTAGAGGGGAAAGATTTAAAAGGGATCTGAGAGGTAACTTTTTCACGCAGAGGATGGTGCGTGCGTGGAATGAGCTGCCAGAGGAAGTGGTGGAGGCTGGTACAATTACAACATTTAAGAGGCACCTGGATGGGTACATGAATAGGGAGGGTTTAGTGGGATATGGGCCAAATGCTGGCAAATGGGACGAGATTATTTTAGGATATCTGGTCAGCATTGATGTGTTGAGTTTCCATACTGTACAGCTGTATGACTTTGACTCTGTGAGAGTTGTCATGGTCACCACTACTCAGATTTATTTAATGTTTCAGGCTGTATTAATTGAATTTGAATCCCACCAGCTGCCATGGTGAAATTGGAATCCATGTCACGCTGGCACTAGCCCAGACCTCTGGATTACTATTCTGGTGACATTAGTCTTCCCAAATCTCTGGTATTCTTTACCTCTTTCTAATCTTCTGTCCACCTGGTTTCCCTTTCTGCTATATCTTCTGGGTGTCCCCTTCCTGTCTTACCAATTTTTATTTAAAAAGTCAAATTTAAATTTTGAAAGCATGAACTGATCTCGTGAGAACCTGGACCTCGGAGGCATTCAGGGCACCCACAGTCCTCGACCAATGTGTTGAAATTTGTTCTAGGTGTTTACACCTACAACAACTTGCACTTGCACGGCATCTTTAACGTCGGACAGAAGTGGATGTTCAGCCAAAAAATCACATACTGTCCTAGATGACCAAAGGCTTGATCAGACAGCTGGGTTTTAGGGGAGGAAAGAACAGTGAAGGCTCAATGTTTCTGTGGAGAATTGCAGAGGGCTGAAGTCGTGTCACTATGAGTGGGAGGGTTGAGGCCTAGAAGCCGAGATGGAGTAACAGAATTTTGGGATTTGTATAGGGAGTGAAGAGAATTCTAAATTGATAGATTTAAGGGACCTGGAGTTACTGTTGTGTACAGCAGGTGTCCTTTGCGTTGGGGTTCATGTACGGTTGGGCCTTCAGTTTGGGATCAAAGTAAGACTTTGAAGATTGCATATGTACTGGTGTGGTCCTCAAATGGTATCCGGGGAAGGAAAATCGAATTGGAGGCAATAATACCAAGTATGCAGAGAGCAAAAACAATTGAAAAGTTCTTTTGGACCAGTTTGCAAATACAAAAGATGATTGGCTCAAGTTTTAATTAAAGGAAAATTTGCATTAGCTTAGGTGCTGCAATCATTTCTAACCTACATACAGTGCAGGATGTCCCAGACCCTTCACAAGGCTTAACATCAGATGCCCCCAGTTGTATAATGTGGGTCATTGAAACTGTCTAGTTTCAGTGGAAGCTCCATCTGTGATGAACCACAAGGAATTGGATCAGGATGGCATCTGACTCCCTACACTGAATATTGACTATTTCCTTTGAGTAAATTGGGAGTGATTGGAGAGTTTGGTGCATTCCGGCCCATAATTAAGCTCAGGATTGGAAGGACAGCTGTTGATGATAATAAATATGATGCACTGAGACATTATGAGGTTTGAGGTTTTGAAACAGCATGTATGTAATGCAGGATACTCCAATTGGCCAGTGGACCAAGCAGAGCGAAGGTCCCTTTCTGGTATTGTCAACAGTCAATGTACACTTGGTGCCTGAAGCATGCGGGAAGTGGGTGACTGTGAGTCTGTGTCCCCCGATGAGTAAGTGCATTCAGAGCAGAGGGAAAAAGTGATTTCAATACAATGTTCCTTGTGTATTTAGTTGTATTTTAGCTGAATTTTGTTCATTTGCATTGTACGTGGGAGATTAACCACAGTTGTGATATTTTTCATATTCACCTGCAGACAAAAATGACTGCTCAGCTATTAATAGTTTTGTGGTTGTGAACGAGGCAGTTAATGAATAAGCACAGACTGATTTGCTCTGTGTAAGACTCCTGATGTAGAATAATAGTCTCTATAAATGAGGAAATCATGTTTTAGATGATTACACTTTGATTTATTTCAAGACTGAAATAAGTGTATGGACGCTGGTATCCCTTTATTTACACGTACACAGTATGTGGGCTCTGACCACCTGGGTTAGAGCTAGTCCCTGAAGGGAGGAGACTCTCTGAATCTCCTGTTTATATCTGTCAGCAGGGCTCCTGACTGGCCCAGTTTACCATTGCCAATCAGGGATCTCATACTCAATGGATCCACCTGGCCCTTATTCCAATCATTACAAATGCATTCTGACTTTATGCGTTGCTATGTATTCAGTCTAAATTTATCCTAATATCTTGACCCTTCGGCGTGCAAATCAATGGACCAGTGTCCAGGACTCTCAAGCATATCTGATCCAATGAAAAATGTTGTACAGCTTAAATTGTACACAAATTTCTCATGCCACAGTGTGCTAAACACAGAGCCCCGTCAGTGTCAGATGAGCAGGTTGTTGAAGAAATGAGATAAGGGAAGAGGATGGGGCTGGTGCAGAGAATTGGAACAGGCAGAGCATTTGCAAAAATTTGTGAAGTTGTTGACTTGCTCGCCGATCTGGCTTGTTTTCGTCAAGATGTTTCGTCACCTAGCAAGATGACATCATCAGTGAAGCCTCCGATGAAGCGATGTTGTTCTACTCGGCGTGAATTTATATTGTCTGGTCTGTTATGATGAGTAATATTGTTTCTGGGTTTGTATATGGGGCCCAATCCTATATGTTTGTTGATTGCACTATGGGTTGAGAACTATGCCTCTAGGAATTCCTGTGTGTGTCTATGTTTGGCTTGGGATACTACGGTTGCATTTTCCCAGTTAAACTGATGGGCTTCGTTGTCTGAGTGTACTGATATTAAGGAGAATTCATTGTGTTGTTTTCCTGCTAGCTGATGTTTGTGTGTTCTGATGGCTAGTTTCCTTTCTGTATGTCGAATATAATGCCTGTGGCAGCCATTGCATGGTATTTTGTAAACTACATTGGTTCTGCTTATTGTGGGAATGAGGGTCTTTAATCCTTTGTGTGTGTTTGTTGTAGAGTGTCCCACAAGCCCACAGCCACGCTGCAACTAACACTTAGAAGGATTAAAGACCCCATTCTCTCAACATGCGGAGCCAACATAGTTTACAAAATACCATGCAGCGACTGCCACAAACATTACATCGGACAGACAGGAAGGAGACTAGCCATCAGAACACACGAACATCAGCTACAGCAAAACGACATGATGAACTCTCCTTAATATCAGTATACCCAGATAATGAAGGCCATCAGTTTACCTGGGGCAATGTAACTGTAGTAGTCCAAGCCAAACACAGACACACACAGGAATTCCTAGAGGCATAGTTCTTGACCCATAATGCAATCAACAAACATTTAGAATTAGACCCCATATACAAATCCATATGGGGAGTAGAACAACATTGCTTTATCAGAGGTCTCACTGATGATGTTACCTAGCATGGTGACGAGATGTCTTAATGAAAACAAGCCAGTTCGGCAAGCTAGTCAACAACCCCGCCCACAACCTGAGCTACAAATCTTTGCAAAAACTTTAAATGCCGAACACTCTATCAGATGAGCTATGTACCACTGGCCCTAATAGGGAAGATGTTAGGTAAAGTGTGAAGCGCAGGGCGTTTCCTTTTGCGGCCCTGTTTTCTGAATAAATCTATTTTGATTCGGCCTGAGTGTAAATTGAAATGTAACATTATCACAGTAGTTCACATTTGGGTCATTTCTGGGTTGGGTACTCTCCATATTTTGGGACTCTTTTTGTTGGGCATGGGTATTGAGTGATACAGAGTTAAGGCAGACAGATGGATCTGTAGTGCACATCAACACATTGTTAATGGAAATAGACTGGTGATTTACAATTACTGATTCGCTTGTCCGTTTTTGATGGCATACTGATTAGGTAATGATACTATTGATTATTGTTCCAAATAACTAAGAAATGGTCAGTAACTGTTTATTATATCTGCTCGCCTGTGATTGTGGCTCTCAATTGTTTAACATTGCTGATGCTGTGCTGGACACAGAAGGGATTTTTGATGAGATTTATCTGGTTTGCCTTAACAGGTGGTCTTTACCAAACCCAGAGCACTATACTCTACGGTATGCTGATGGGACCCAGCTATACATTACAGAAAAGGTCAGTCCTCTGGGTTCCTGAAGTCTTTAAACCTTGACAATACCAGCATTTAATCTCTATCAGTCAGTCAGTAATTTGGGCATATTCATTGCACAGGGAATGGATGAAGAAGACCAACCTGACTTTATTCATCCAGAAATACACTGCTGTTACCCTGCTGTAGCATCTTAAATTATTCCAGAGCTATGCTTCTGCTGTCTGCACACCTAGTGTTTGAGCTGTTTCAGACCATTCAGTAAACCTCACTGTCTGTACTTGTGCCAAACGGGTGAATGTAAGTTAATGGCTGTTCTCCCTTTTTAAATTCATAATTGTCCTTCTCTTTTTGTTTCTCTTCCTCCTCTCTCTCTCCCTCCCTCTCTCTATCTCACTCTCTCTTTCTCTCTCACTCTTCCTCTTTTAGACTCGCAATGAGATTAAAAATGGGACAATTCTGCGGTTGGCCATTTCCCCTGTGAGTATTCGTCTCTTTTTAACACATCTTGTGAGGTGCAAACACAGATACACGTTTGGTTCATGTGATTCTGCTCGAATGGCCAGTATGAAGGTGCACTTGGTAATGGCCCCTAGGTCTCATTTAAATAAGATCAATGAGCTGCAGATGCCTAATGTATGATCTCAGGTACTCTCCCATGAAGTGGGTTTAACTTTCAAATCACTGCTAAAGTAGTTTTTGTTTTGTTTGCATTTATTAATGATCGGAGATGGTTTGTGAAAAGTTACCCAGTGCATATTTTGCAAACTGAACTCTTCCTATTTGTGAATGTGACTGGGTGGAACTTTAGTAAGTCAGCATTCAGAAACCACTTCAAGACCAATGAGTAACTTCAGTGTTGTAGCTAATGATGCGTGGAAGGTCAGTCAACTCAATCAGGAAGACTGCAAAAATCATTAATTATTGACCAACACAGCTGGGAAATGTGCCAGCTGTATTTATATAGCGTCTTCAATGTAATGAAACACCCCAGGGAGTGCTTTTTAATTACTTCATGGGATGAGGGTGTCACTGGCTAGGCCAGCATTCATTGGCCATCCTAATGGATGTTAAGAATCAACCACATTGCTGTGGGTCTGGAGTCATATGTAGGTCATAGCAGGTAAGGATGGCAGTTTCTGCCCCTAAAGGATATTAGTGAACCAGATGGGTTTTTCTCTGAAAATCAACAGTGTCAAAAAGCAAAACTGTACACCAAGCCAGATTAGCGCACGTAGTGGAAAAGTGGGCCAAAGATTTTTGGGAGTATTTAATTAAAGGAGGAGAGATCTAAGGAGGGAATTCCAGTGCTTGGACCCAGGCAACTGAACATATGGCCATCAGTGATGGAGTGATCAAAGCTGGGGATGTCTGAGGCTGAATTAGATATTTTGAAGGGTTCTAAGATTGGAGGAGATTACAGAGAAGGGAAGAGCTAAAGGCCATTGTAGGATTTCAATACAAGACAAATCCAGGCATTGCTTAACCAGGAATCAATGTAATTCAGTGAGCACAGGGTAATGGGCAGATGGTACTTATTGCAAGTTGGGACACAAGCAACAGAGCTTTGCAATAGGTCCTGTTTACAAAGGGTAATTCAGGGGACACCTGCCAGAAGCAAGCTGAATAGATGAAAATAACAAAGACATGAAAGAGGGTTTCAGCAGTGGAACTGAGTCCAGAGACAAAGTCCACTAATGACTTTGGTTGCGCATCTCAATTGTAACTCAGCCCATAGAGGTCTCACATGGCGGAGACACTGTAAAATTCAAGCATGAAAATCTAGGCTGACAGTTCAGTGGAGTAACTGAGGGAGTGTTTCCCTGCTGGAGGTGTTTTTGTTTGAATGAAATGTTAAACTTGGACCATATTTGTTTGCCAGATGAACATCATAATGTACCACATTACTATTTCGATGCAGAGCAGGGGAGTTATCACGGGTGGCGTGGTCAATATTGTTATACTTATTTTATATAGCAAGGGAGCGTGCTTTGTGGAAACTGGCTGTTGCTTCCCATAATGCAACAGTGACCAAGTTCCAAAAATTATTTGTTGGATCTAAAACACTTTAGGACTTATAGTGATCAGGGAGGGTGCTATATAAATGCATGTCCTTTGTTTATTGTTTCTAAATATACAGCTGGAGGAAATTTTCAGCTCGTCCAGTATTGGATTTTTGTTTTTATTAATCATTAACAGTATGTGGGCACTGCTGGCTGGGCAGCATTTATTGCCATCCCCAAAGTTGACCCCACAACTGTGGCTCTGGTGTCTAATGTAGACCACACTAGCTGGCAGTTTCCTTCCCTAAAGGATATTAGTGAACCAGACGAAATATTCCTGACAATCGACAGTTTTTAATTTGAGATTTTTTTTTATGCAATTCAAATTCCACCTGCTATTGCAGGACTCAGTCCCAGGTCCCCAGCACGTTACCTGGGACTATGGATCAATAGTCGACAGATAAAACCACAGTGCCATCATCAGTACTGGAATCTGGATAAACAGTGTGATCATTTTGAAACTCTAGGGGAACTGAGAGTGATGGTGGTGTTAGTGTTGGATGTCATCAGTGTACACATGAAAATCAATCCTGTCACTTCAAATAATGTTGATGAGGAGCAGGGGAGAGTAGATTTTAAAATAATTAGGATGGCGCAGATGGAGTTCAACCTGGATAAATATAAGATATTGCATTTTGGTAAAACAAACAAGGGTACAGCTGATACAATTAATGGTAGGGCCTTGGATAGTATTGTAGAACAGAAGGACCTACGGGTGCAGGAACATAATTCTTTAAAGTTTTGTATCACATATAGACAGGATGGTTAAAAAGGCATTCATTGCTCAGTCCTTTGAGCATAGGAGTGGGGATGTTATGTTGAGGTTGTACAGTACACTGGAAACGTCTCTTCTGAAATACTGTGTCCTGACAATAGGAAGGATATTATCAAGTTGGAGAGGGTTCAGACGAAATTTACCAGGATGTTGCCAGGTAAGGAAGGTTTGAGTTAAGGATAGGCTAGGACTTTCTCCACTGGAGCCTAGGGGATTGAAAGGGACGTGATAGAAGTTTATAAAATAATGAGAGGTATAGATAGAGGTGCTGCTTGTTGTCTGTTCCCTAAGTTGGGGAATTACAACACTGGGAAGCACATTTATAAGGTGAGGGGAGAGAGACTTAAAAAGACATGGGGGCAAATTTTTTGAAAGTGGTGGATGCAGTTATAAATACCACGTTTAAAAGCCATTTGAATGAATACATGAGTAAGAAAGGTTTGGCGGGATATGGGGCTAGGAGCAGGCAAGTGCGACTAGTTTAGTTTGGGGTTGTGTTCAACATGGACGCGTTGGACCGAAGGGTCTGTTTTCATACTGTATGACTCTGTGACAGATCTTTAGAGGCCATTGCATGTAACAACAGTGTGGCAGCAAGATGAGAAGCTATTACAAGCAATACTTTAATTGTGATGAGACTGACTTGATTGAAATAAAACAAGGCAAGTCAGTCCATGCAGGTGGACAGCAATGGAGAGATTTTGGTCGGTGAGGATGGACAAGGCCATTAGTTTACCTTTTGTCACAGTTGAGTAGCATGTCATGGCAAACTCCACAATAGGATCAGGTGCAGACTGTCTGCCTGGATTGGATGTTTGTGACTGCATTCATCAGTTGACAGCTTGTGAAGACTATCTGGATGCGAGTTAAAGAGATACAGGATGGTCAGTACCTGTAGGGCGAGAGTCAGACAAGAGAGGGGAAATCTGTGCAGGCTGCTTTGTTATACCTGGAGCCGAGAGCGCCAGTCAACTGTGCAGTCAGACGATACTGTGGAGCAAGGGCAGGTGAGAGAGTGAGAAAAGAAGAGCTGGATGCATTCCTGCAATACTGAATGTTAGGCATCGTATTGATTTTAAAATTAATAATTTATCACATTACAGAAGAGCCATTTCTCAAGGGATCTATATTGTTAACAGACTCGAGCAGCTCGGCAGCTGTTGGAGAGGATCCAGTCTTCCGGCCTGGACTCCCGTCTCGATGCTTTGAAGGAGCTGGCGAAACTTTCTGCTGATGCCACCTTCGCCACGGAGTTTATTAACATGGAAGGAATTTTCATCCTCACTCTCCTGGTGGAGAGTGGAACCAAGTTAGTGTCCCAGTGTTTTTTTTAAAGAAAATATATTCTTTAAATGTTTGCAAAAGTTCAAGACTTGTACTTTAGTTATGTAGAAAAACTAAACAAACTGCAATTGTTTTTCTTCAAAAGGTTAAAAGTAGGTTGAATCAAGGGGTTTGGAAATGTAAATAAAGAGACATGTTTCCACTGTTAGGAATGTCAGTGATTTGAGGCATTGATTTCAGATGGTTACAATGTGAACCTGAGGATTTTGTAATATATTTGGGTGTTATAATCTTGAATGCACTGGGCAGTAGAAACATCTGCAGCAGTCGTTTTCAGAAAAGGATTGGATAAGTGTTTGAGAAGATGCTGTGTGCCAGGCAATGGAGTAAGACTAACCCAACAGTTCTTTTAAAAACAGCCAGCACATGTTGAAGAGTCATATTGGACTCAAAATGTTAACTCTGTTTTTCACCCCACCGGTGCTGTCACTTTCTCCACTGTCTTGCACTTTTTATTTAACATGAGAAGGAGGACAACCAGACTTATGTCCTGTGAATGTTTCTGTAAAATACATTCAGTAATATTGCAAGGATTTTCAAAATTACATATACTACTTCTTGCACCAAAAGGTTCAACATCTCACCGTCATGTTTTGGGGGTATCACTCCAAGAATACTGTCAGGTTGTTGTATGGTGTAAATTTCCTCTGCAAATGTTGCCCAATCAGAGTCCATCTATTGGACAAGTTTTCAGCACATTGAAGGACAAATGAGAAATGTAGGAAATAGAAGCGGGAGTAGGTTATTCAACCCTTACAACCTGCTCCTGCATTCATTATGATCATAGGTGATCATCCAACACAGTACTACGTTCCCACTTTCTCCTCATTCCCTTTCAACTCCTTTAGCCTCAAGAACTATATCTAACTGCTTCCGGAAAATATTCAATGGTTCAGCTTCGACCACTTTCTGTGGCAGAGAATTCCACAGGCACTCCACTCTCTGATGAAGAAATTTCTCCTCATCTCAATCCTAAACAGCCTGCCTTTAAACTGTGACCCCTGTTCTAGCCTTGTAAGTCATCAAGAACATCCTTCCTGTATTGACCCTGTCCCGTTCTGTTAGAATTTTATAGGTTTCTTTTGAGATCCCTGTCTGCGCACCCCCCCCCCCCCCCCGCCACAACCCCACAACCCAACCTCATTCTTCTAAGCTCCAGTGATTATAGTTCTAACCAATCCAGTCTCTCTCCATATGTTAGTCTTGCCAGGAATCAAGTCTGGCAAACCTTTGTTACACTTGCTCTGTTGCTAGAGCATCCTTCCTCACATAAGCAGTCCAAAACTGCACACAAAATTCCAGGTGTGGCCTCACCAAGGCCCTGTAGCAAAACATCCCTGCTCCTGTACTCAAATCCTTTTGTCAACGTACCCTATACTTCTTCACAGCCTGCTTCACTTGCATGCTTACATTCAGCAGCTAGTGTACAAGGACACTCATTGCACCTCCCCCTTTTCCAGTCTGTACCCTTTCCGAGAATAACCTATTTTAGCAGCACGTTTTTCTGAAGAACGATCTAGGCCCAAAACGTCAGCCTTCCTGCTCCTCTGATGCTGCTTGGCCTGCTGTGTTCATCCAGCTCTACACCTTGTTATCTTAGGAATACACTTGTCCACTTTATACTGCATCTACTATGCATTTGCCCACTCACTCAACTTGTCAGAGTGATGGAATTGTTGACTCCAACCAAAGCAGCTGACTTCACCTTGTCCTGATCTGACAAGTGGCCTGTTTGTTGTTTGTTGAAAGTTTTCGCTGTTTCACTAGTCTCTTGAGTGGAGTGTCCTCCTTCAGCTACAACCTGTGTTCATGATTTCTCCCTGCCCCGCTTCCCCCAGAAGTGTGCATCCCCTGAGCGGATACCTACTTTTGGTGGGATAGTTGATACTGAGGTGACGCTCACACATTCCAAATTGTTAGATTGCTTGTTGGTTCTGAGGAAGGATCACTGGATCTGAAATGTTAACACTGCTTTCTCTCCACAGATGCTGCCAGACCTGCTGACTTTCTCTAGCAGTTTCTGCTTTTGTAACTTGTTTGAATTGTCTTTATTTTGGTTTTAACAGAGGAGGAGCCGAGTTGTGGTATGGAATCCGTACCAGGCCATTGTCAGAAATGGCCCCACTGCAATTACCCAAACATTAAGGGATCAGGAGATAGCGTGAGCCTTGAGGTAGATGATCCATGAGGGTCTAGTATGTCAAAGCAGGCTCGACAGACAGAATAGCCTGCTCCTACTCCTATGTCCCTAATCCACGTTTTCTGTGATGCCATACCCCAGAGTTGGCTGGGGAGCAGAAAGCAACCATCTTCTTGCTCTCTATTTATGATCATTGACTCTTCAAAAAGAAGCAGTGCATATCACTTTCATGAGATAGTTTACCAAGTACAGGCAATGTGAACTGTTCGACGTAGTTAAGTAAAATGCGAGACAGTTGGCTAACTGGAGAACAGGGTTATTTCTGTCTGTGAAATGGAAATAGTTAGTATGATGCATTTTGTCTTTCTGGCCTGTGCTAATACTTACCGGCTATCCTTATTTACCCTCATTTTGTGTTTTACTTCCAGCAACTTACTGGATAAATTCAGGTAAACCTCGTTCTTGTGTGAAATATTTGGAACCAGAATGACTGACGGCTTCATCCCCATTGGATAACCATTTGTGCCAACATTTAAGTAGTGCCCCATTGCTTTTAGGTGATTGGAAGCACATAGAGCAATGCAAGATCATTAACAGCCATCTTCCTTGTTTTGGCAGACCCTGAATGCCCGCTCCACCCCCCCCTCCCCACTTACCCCCACCCACGTCATTTTGTGTTATGATGGACGCCTGCTCATCACCTGTACCTACTGGACTGCTTTGTTTATTGGACGGTTTGCTTTTCTGACTTGTATCAATGCCCCCCCCCTCAGTCCGACCACAGCCATCTGGAGATCCTTGTCAGTAAAGTGGGTTTTTCAGGACTGCCTTGCCTCCTTTGTAAATGTTTGAATTATTCGCTTGAGCAGGCTGTTTAACAAGCTGAGCTTTGCTTTCATCCGAAATAACAAGGTGTAGAGCCGGATGAACACAGCAGGCCAAGCAGCATCTTAGGAGCATGAAAGCTGACGTTTCGGGCCTCGACCCTTCTTCAGACCCTTCACCACCATTTCTGATGAAGGGTCTAGGCCCGAAACCTCAGCTCTCCTGCTCCTAAGATGCTGCTTGGCCTGCTGTGTCCATCCAGCTCCACACCTTGTTATCTCGGATTTTCCAGCATCTGCAGTTCCCATTATCTCTTTGCTTTCATCCTTACTGTGAGAATTAGCAGGTGATTGGGTGGCCCAGTCACAGGTATTGTGTGATTGCCTGCTTGTTTGAATGCAATGTGCAATCTGTAAACGTGCCAATTCCTGCACAAGTGCTATGTTAATTTCTCCTCGATCATGTGCATTTAATGCTCTGCTTTATATAGTTCCTGCCAATCCTTTAGTACTTAGTCTGAGTGAAGACCCCTAATTATTGCCTTGGAGGGTTGATTGGATTGAGTTGTTTCAATGCTGAAAGGATTCCATTGGGTCGATACAGTGGAACTGTTTCTGTTTGTAGAGGGGACATTGTCTTCCAGTTGGAGTTAGGCAGTTTCACAAGGGAAACAAAAAAAAAGACAATTTTCTTCACAAGAAGTCTGTTAGAAATCAGGAGCTTTCTGTCTTAGAGGTTTGTAGATATTGGGGTTGCTGTGCAGCTTTCTAGCAGAAATTATATATTTTTATTGGGTAAGGGAATCATGAGAAATCGAGCAAAGGTGGATAAATGAAGTTGAGGTTCAAATCAGTCACGACCGAATTGAATGGCCGAGCAAGCTGAAGAGGCTAAATGGGACTACCTCTTCCTAATACTTGCATTAAACAAAGACATGGAATTAAACAGTGACAAATCCCTGGGACCTCGTGGTTTCCATTCGAGGGTGTTAAAGGAACTGCGGAGCATTTTGCATACCCTAACTATAATCTTTCACAGTTCACTAGATACAGGAGTCAACCCTCTGGATTGGAAAATTACAATGTCATTCTGCCCTTTTTGAGAAGGGCAGAAGAAGGAAACCAGAGAATTACAGACCAATTAGCCTAATAGCCGTATTGGGGTAATTTTTGGACCCTGTAATCACTTTCGCGCTTTGTTAGGAAGCATAGAGGTGTAAACACTTTTTGAAATGGGGAAAAGCTTTGGTAAGCTGAAGCACAAAGGGAATTGGGAGTCCTTGTTCAGGATTCTCTTAAGGTTAACATGCAGGTTCAGTTGGCGGTTAGGGAGGCAAGTGCAATGTTTGTGTTTGTTTCAAGAGGGCCAGAATACAAGAGCAGAGATATACTGCTGATGTTGTGAACAGTTTTGGGCCCTGTATCTAAGGAAGGAGATGCTGGCATTGGAGGGGGTCCAGAGGAGGTTTACAAGAATGTCTCTGGGAATTAAGGATTTATCACATGAGGAGCGATTGAGGACTCTGGGTCTGTACCTAATGAAGTTTAGAAGGCTGAGGGTGGGGATCTGATTGAAATTTATAAAATACTGAGAGACCTGGATAGGCTGAGGCAAAGATGTATGGGCTATTAGGAGAGACTAGGTCCCAAGGGCACAGCCTCAGAGTAAAGGGACAAATTTTTAGATGAGGCGGAATTTCTTCAGCCAGAGGACAGTTAATCTGTGAAATTACATGCTTCAGAGGGCAATGGACGCTGAGTCATTGAATGTATTTAAGACAGATAGATGGGCTCTTGATTAGAAAGGAGATCGAGGGTTGTAGGGAGAAGGCAGAAGTGTGGGGTTAAGAAACAAACCATCTCTGACCGAATGGTGAAGAAGACTTGATGGGCCAAATAGCCTAAATCTGTTTCTTATGGTCTTAAGGATGGAGTGATTGAGTACCTTGAACGCTTTCAGTTAATCAGGAGAAGCAGCATGAATTCATGACAAGTAGGTCATGCCTGACAAACCTCATTGAATTTTTGGAAGAGGTGACTATCGTAGTGGACAGGGGAATGTCTATGGATATTGTTTATATGGACTTAAGGCTATTGATAAGGTCCAACATAAGCGGCTGTCATGTAAGGTAGAATCCCACAGAACTGAGGGTGATTACTGACATGGCTGGGAAATTAGTTGAGTGACACAATATGACTAGTGGTGTCCCACAAGTATCTGTGTTAGGGCCTCAGTTTTTCACATTATTTATTAATGACTTGGATAATGGTGGAGATAATATATGTAATTTTGTTGAGGCACAAAGTTAGATAACATTGTGGACAGTTTAGGTGATGGTCTGTCAATATCCCTTGGTAATTTTACGCTAAGTGAATGAACAAAATGGCGGCAGATGGGAGTTAACTGTAAGCAAGCATGGGGTTATCCATTTTGGACCAAAGAAAAGATAGATCAGGGAACTTTCTAGATGGTATGAATTAAATACAGTGGATTTCCAAAGAGATGTGGGGATTCAGGTGCATAGATCTTTAAAATGTCACAAACTGATGCCGAAAATCATGAAATCAAATGGAATGCTGTCCCTTTATGTCTAGAGGACTGGAGTACAAGGATGCAGAAGTTGTGCTGCAGTTATACAAAACCCTGGTTAGACCCCACTTGGAAGGCTATATTGGCCTCGAAGGGAGCACAACATAGGTTTACGAGAATGATACCTGGACTTCATGGGTTAAGTTATGAGGAGACATTCTACAAATTAGGCTTGCTTTCTCTAGAATTTAGAAGATCAAGAAATGAGCTGATCAAAGACTTCAAAATATTAACTGGAGAAGGCAGGATAGATAAAGATAAACCATTTCCAGTGGCTGGGGATTTTAGAACAAGGGGCATAGTCTGACAATTAGGGCGACACTGTTCAGGAGAGGTGTTAAGAAGCACTTTACAGACAAAGCTGGTAGATGTTTGGAACTCTGATGAAGGGTCCAGGCCCGAAACGTCAGCTTTTGTGCTCCTGAGATGCTGCTTGGCCTGCTGTGTTCATCGAGCCTCACATTTTATTATCTTGGAATTCTCCAGCATCTGCAGTTCCCATTATCTCAGATGTTTGGAACTCTTGTTTTCTAAAAACGGCAGTGGATGCTGGATCCATTTTTAATTTTAAATCCGAAATAGATATACCTTTGGCCTTAAAATTTTTGTTGTGTAAATGTACCAAGGGCAGTTATGAAGTCAGTCCACAGATCAGCCATGATCTTACTGTATAGTGGAACAGGCTGAATGGCCTATTCCTGTCCCCATGTTCCTCTATGTAAGTATGAAAAAGCTCTTTGACTAAGGAGGGTGTTGCAGCAGTGTTAGATCTGGGATTGGGGTTAATCACTGGACAGAGGTTATAACTTGGAACTTTGTCTTGTTTCTTTGATCTTGCCTTAACCATGGAACTGAGGACAGTATTTCTATTTGTAGTCCTTTAACCCAAGTGTGTTCGGCTAATAGAGCAGTCCTGGGCCCTTGCCTATCTCACCAAGAAACCACACTGGATAATACATTACAGGCCAGCTATTCAGTAGCACCCTAGAAATTTGGAAAGCTTGTCTGCTTAGGCACAGGACGGATACAGTCATTGATATTTCTGTCCTTCATGCAATGTATGGCCCAGCCTGTAAACATCAGCTGGTTTTCTGTGTACTGACCTGTTGAACTACGTGTTTCCCTGCAGTTTCGGCGAGATGCTAGCCTTCACACTGACCGCATTCCTGGAGCTAATGGACCATGGGATTGTCTCGTGGGATATGATCTCCACTGCCTTCATCAAACAGGTCAGGAGAGAGACAGATTAACGACCCGAAACGTTGACTTTCCTGCTCCTCTGATGCTGTCTGACCTGCTGTGTTTGTCCAGCTCCACCTTCATTGACTCTAACGAGCTAATGCCTGTGGTGTCTTCCTCCCATTTGGGTCTCTTTGCCCTTTGCTTCCTTCTGAATGAAAAGAGACACGATTCCTCTTCAGCTGTCTAGAATTCTGGTGTCAAGGATCAGTTACCAAATGGAATGGATCATTAATTTTAGCTCTGTGTGCAAAGGAAACACTTGCATTTTTTTACTGTGTCTTTTACAACCTCAATGTCCCAAGGCATGTTGCAAAAAATCAAATACTTTTGAATTATAGCCACCTTTCCAACTCCGGCACCACAGCAAATAAAAAGACCCAAGTCAACTGACCAGCTAATCACTGTTTGTGATGTTGGTTGAGGTATAAACATTGGCCAGGAACACCATAGCAATCAGCAATAAATGCTAGCCTTACCAATGACACCCAAAAGCCACAAAAGAATATATTTAACATGGTTCAGATTCTTTTATAGTTTAATCAGCTTTCCTCCCATTAGTCTAGATTACAAGAATATAGACTTCTGTTCCCTCAGCATCTCACTGTGGGACATTCCCTTCATCCCAGGCACCAATTTAGTGAATCATCACTGAACTATCTCCAAATGTATCCTTCCTTCAGTATGAAGGCCAGAATTGTACACAATGCCCCAGATGTTTATTCACCAAAGCCCTGTATGATTGTAGCAAGACTTTTTTCTTATATAATACTCCAATCCCCTCGTAATAAAGGCCAGTTTTCCATTTGCCTTCCCAATTGTTAGATTTACTTATATGTTAACTTTGTGTTCCTTGCACAAGCCATACCCAAGTCCTTTTGTATGTCAACATGTACAAGTTCCACACATCTTATATGAATGACCTTGTACATGCCCACCATCTGCTACGTTGTTGCACAATTAACCTGCCTCTATTTTATTGCAGACTCTGTGTTCACTTCTTAGCTTACTTTTCCATCTACTTTTTGCTGACCTAAAGCAGACGTGTCCAAATTTGCCTTGTGTTGATTTTTAAGTCTTGACTGTAGATTGTGAATAGCTGCCTTCCCAGAAGTAGTTGTTGTAGCATTCCACTAGTCACAGCTTACTGCAGTCAGGTGGCCTAAGCATCAGCTGGCAAAATGGATAGTCTTTGCAAATGTAACCATAAGGCACAAGGCTGATTGGCTTTCTATTGGAAATGTTTGCAGCTGAATTAAGGTGGTGAGGCAGGGTTTTGAATGATTATTTATTTTGTTATTTCAATACTTCTTCCTTGCACTATGTATTTATTTATCCATGAACTCCTTCACTGTGAATGCTGATGAAGACTATGTGCATGTAGGGGAGGAGCTGTTGGTATGCAGACATTATAAAGTGCAATATATCCATTTCGTATGTGATGTTGGAAAATAATTCTTCTTCTGTCCGCTCAGAGCCTTTCAGGCCTGAGCTGGCTGGTGAAATGGACTAGGCCCTTTCACCCCTGTACCTTGTTCCAAATTACATCTTGCACAAATCATGAAAATTCCTGGTTTAGACATAGGGATCTACAGCACAGAAAAAGGCCACCAAAGATGCACTAATCAAACCATGTAGCTACTCTAATCCCATTTTCCAGTCTTTGCCCCATTGTCTTGTATCCCTTGGCATCGCAAATATATATCTAAAGTACTTCTTAAATGTTATGAGAATTTCTGCTTCTCCCACCCTTTTACGCAGTGAGTTCCAGATTTCCACCCCGCTCTGGGTGAAAATGTTTTTCCTCACATCCACACCAAACCTCCCGCCACTGTCTTTTAAATATATGCCCCCCAGTCAAATCTCCCTCCACTAAGGTGAAAAGTTCCTTACTATCCACCCTGTCTATACCTCTCCATAATTTTATTCATCGCAAGCATTTCCTCCCTCAGTCTTTTCTGTTCCAAGGAAGCCGACACCTGTCTGTTCAATCTCTTTTCATTGTTAAAATTCTTCAGTCCAGCCAATGTCCCACAAATCTCCATTGCACCCTGCATCACATCCCTTTTATAATGTGGGTTCCAGAACTGCACACTGTAGCTGAGGCCTAACCAACATTTTATATATTTCTAGCATAACCTCCTTGCTCTTAAACTGTGTGCCTCAGCTAATAAAGGCTAGTATCCCATATGCCTTCTAAACCAGTTTGTCTACCTGCCGTACTACCTTTAAGGGACTGGCATACTTGTACACCAAGGTCCCTCTGATCCTCAGTGCTTCCCCAGGTCCTACTGTTCATCATTGTTTGTCTTCCCCAAGAGTATCACCCACACTGATGTAGGACCAACTTGTGGTAATTGAAGGGCCTTCTTCTGAGCCCAGAATTCTGCTGGAGCGCTAAATGGATAATTGTTTGCAGTGATGCAAGAGCAGTATGTTGTGTAGTTGGAACTGAGATGCATTGTTGGCACAGGAGATATTTCCTGTGCATTGATCCAGGTCACACATAGTCTTTGGAGTGTTTCATGCTGACCTTGAGTCTTAAATAGAGGTACATTGTTCCTTTTGTATCACACCATGATAAGCACGGTTTTTTTTAAAAAAAATACTTTGCCAGTTCTGGCTCATCTTACAGCAATGCGCCAGCTTCAGGGAAGCCTTGAGCTCAGCACTAGCAATGGAAAAAAAAGACTTGCATTTACATAGCATCTTTTGTGCCGATAGGATTTAACAAAACAGTTTACATCTGACCGAGTAATATAGTCACTATTGTAATGTAGGAAACAATAGGACAGTGACAATAACTCCCCTGCTTTAAAGTCTTGCAGCAGGATCTTTTACAGTTATCAGAGTGGGCAGCTAGGCCTTGGTTTAATGTCCTCATCAAATACCGGTGTCTCTGACAGTGCAGCACACCCTCGATAGATTATTAAACTGTCAGCCTGGATTATTGCACTCCTGTGGATCTTGAGCCATCGGTCTTCCAACTCCAGTGAAAGTGATTTTCCCAAAGTAAAGCCTTAGAAGCCAATAACATGTAAGTTCTGGACAGGGAGTTGAAAGAGAAGGAAGTGATAAAACAAGGCTAAAGAAAAATCATCAGAAGCAGACATTAGACTGTTAGAATGAAAAAGTAATAATTGGCTGAGGAAGCTTTGGAGAAAATAAAATCTTTGGAATATAAAGCTCACTGCACCCTTGGTTTGCTTGTTTGACAGTTATAGCTGAAATGTCAAGACTTTTGCCCCAAGTCAAAAGTTGTGGATTTGATTCCCAATCTAGGACTGAGCACAAAAATCCAGGCTATGCGTTCTGTAATACTTTGGGAGCATTGCATGATTAGAAACACCATCTTTTATATAATGCATCAAACACATTCCACGTTTCCATCAGCATCAGAAAAAGATCTGACCTGATTATGATCACATTGCTGTTTGTAGGAATTTACTCTGTGCAATTTGCTGTTACATTTCTTTTGTTATGACAGTGACCACATTTCCAATGTACTTCTATGATGACAAATGAAGTTGCGCCCTGATTGGAAGAAATGAGAGGTCACAAGTCACTTGGGAGATGACAGTCTAGAGGCTAAAAATCAATGAGATCTGAGTACAAATACACTAGTAACTAGAAGCTGTGTCACAGGTTAGCAAGGGCATGAAACCACAGGCAAGCTGGAGGCATGGCGGTAATGTTACTGGACCAGTTATCCTTGTGGCCCTGCTCTGGGCATACAGACTCCAGTCCACAGGAGCTGGTGAAATGTACCTTCAATAAATCCATTCTGGATTATAATGATAGGGAAGGAAGTCTGCAATCTTTACTTCACCTATGATTCCAGACCTACAATAATGTAAAATGGACTAGTATTGAACGCTAGTTACGGAATGGAAAATAAGTGCTGTCTTTGCTAGTGATGCCCATATCGCAAGAAAGGATAAAAGGGGGAGAAAAGAAACAAACCGCTCATCAGGTTTTATCTCTGGAGGAATAAGTAGAGTAAAAGTAGACAGTTCATGTTAAATCTGTGTTAAGCTCAGTTAGACCTCACTTGCTGTGTGCAGTTCTGGTTACCATATTGTTGAAGAGGTTGGGAAGTGCAGAAAATAATTTACAAAGAAGATCACAGCAATGTCTCTTGGTATATATCAGCCTGGGTCTTTTTTCTCAAAAGGAAGACTGAAGGTCGACTGAATAGAAGTCTTTCAATTGAAAATGTCCAGAATTTTAGTAAATATGGATAGAATATTTTCTCTTGTGGCGGGGCGGGGGAAGCAGAATTGGCAGCTATCAGTAATTTTTTTAAAAAAGCCACTGAGAAATTCAGTAGGGAATTCCTCATAACAGTGATTACCCAGAGAATGGTGAGAATGTGGAATGTGTTACCACAGGGAGTGGTTGATGTAAATTGTATATTTAAAGGTTTGTGTGATGCAAACATTGTGACCACTATAGCGATTGCAACAAATATCGAGGCATCTCCCTGCTGAACATTATGGGAAAACTATTGCCCTTGTCGGACTGCAGATCCTGACTGAAGCATCCAACCTAAACCCCATGGTGCTTTCAGACCCAGGAGGTCTGCAGTCAACCTGATCTTCGCAGGCCAGCAGCTGGAAGTGAAATGTCATGAACAAAGGTGGCAGCAAAAGATCGTCTTCATCAATCCCACCCGTGAGCAAGGGTGATCCATTTACGCTGCTGGAGAAAATAAGCTGCCTGCTATAATTTCTCAATATGGTCCCCTGTTTCCATGACGACTTGACAGTCAAAGTCTGCTGTAACAGAACAACATCCAAACCCTTTTAGATCTGTCCTACTGGTCAGACAGGGTGGTGTTCTTCCACTGATAGTCTCTTCAGCGTGTTTTCCTTACTGCCTTCGGGTCATTGCCAGGGGGTGTCTACTTATAAACCAGAACTGACAGAAGGGTGTTCAGTCTCACTTACCTGAGATCCAAGTTGCTCCAAGTCCTGATCAGAGAGTTACACTGCTCTGACAATGCTGCAGTAACATGTCACACTCAATGACAGATGGACAGACTCTCTCCCCTTGATCTGTAAAGGGTTTGCATCAGGAAGACAATCATCCTGGTCAGGATGTTACCATTCTGCCATCTATCAGCACTGACCATGTGGAGCTGAAGATTGAGGATCATTCCACATATCTAGGCTCCGCAATCCCCAGCAATCCATCACTGGAGGCTGAAATCATCGCACACCTAACCAAAAGCTGCAGCTGTGTGTGAGCTAAGTGAGAGAGTGTGGATCACAGCAAGCTGACTGAGAATGCTGAACTGCGAGTCTATCAAGTCTGTGTCCTCAGTGCACTCCCCAATAAACGAGGTGCCTGAGTAATAAATGGTAGGCAGGAGAAAGGGCTGAACAGTTTCCATTTTCACTGTCCCCAGTGAATCCTCAGCATCTCTCCGGAATGTGCTAATTCCATCAGTGTCCACTCATTGTTAATCCAATGACATCTACACTGGCTCAGCCATGTTCATCAGAACACTAAAGGCTGCTGGCCTAAAGACCTTGCACTGAGTGACCTGGCCGCTGGGTGTCCATGCCTTCACTACAGAGACACAGGCGCACGAGCTCTGACAATGGTGAACATTGACAATTGGGAGACCCTTACTGATGGCTGGGTCCTGCTGCAGGCTGAGGGAAGATTAGAAAGAGGTGAGCAGAAATGAAAAGCTCAGCTCATCAGGAAGAGGGCCCAAAGGAAATAGGGGCCATTTTCCACCTTCCTGAGCCACACACTCCCCCTCTGCGGAAAATGTAGCAGAGACTGAGTGGGAATCTTGAGATACAGCAGCCAGAAGCCTGCCACAACTAAGGTGAAGCAAGACGCAGAGTACGGTGGAATTGGGAATACGGGGTTACAATGATGGATTTGGATGAGACCGTGGCAGGAGGCCTGATTGCGGCTGAAATGCTAGCATGGAGTAGTTGGGCTGAACAGCGCCAAAGCTGAATATGTATCCTATCATATTGTTGTTGGAAAGGAGTCTGAGACATCCTGGGGTCTTATGACAGGCGCTGTCTAAATATGGGGCCACTATTTCCTTCCTTGTTTTTAAATGTGAAATAGTTTGATGTCTGAGCAAGTGACCCCACTGAAAGAAGCCCCTGTCAAGTGTTTAGCCTCAAAGTTTGTAGCTTTCTTCTGGAGTGTTTCAGTTCCCATCTGCAGTGACACAGAGATCGCTGAGCCTGGACAGAATCCCAGACTCTATCCCGTGGGAAACTCCAGGGCTGACTTTAGCCAAGAAATCCTTTCCCACAGCTCAGAGGCCTCTTGCAAGGACACTGTGGCACAAAGCCAGTGTGTTGAACTCCTTTCTTTTTACTGTGTCGCACACCATTGCCCAGGGCTGGAAGCATTCACTTGCCTGTCAGGGCAAACTCCTTGAATTTAAAAAAATAAAATTGGAAATGCTAGAAAACAGAAATAAAACAGGGAAAATAAAATCTTTGACTCCAGCCATATCAGGAATATAGGTTAATGTTTCAAGTGTAGTCCCTGAGTATGAACTATTTTCAAAGTCAAAACGGAGTAAGATGTAATAACAACCATTCATTGACATGTTGGGGGAGGGGCAGAACACGGTGTGTGTTTTTCGAAGATTTTGATATGAAGTCTCCTCTCACATGTCAGACACATCTTATGAGTTTCCACAGCACGAGATCAATCTAGTCTCTGCTCATTTTAGTCCCAGATTGCTGTTTTCTATGCTCAAGCTGTTATCTAATTCACTTCTTTTCGAATAAAGAGGACTGGTGAAGAATTAATAGAATCCCGACACTGTGGAAACAGGCCATTTGACCCAACAAGTCCACACCAACTCTCTGAGGAGCATACCACCTAGGCTCACCCTCCTACCCTATCCCTGCAGTTTCCATGGCTAATCCACGTAACCCACACATGCCTGGCCACTATGGGCAATTTAGCATGGCCACTTCGCCTAACCTGCACATCTTTGGACTGTGGGAGGAAACCGGAGCACCCGGAGGAAACCCACACAGACACGGGGAGAATGTGCAAACTCCACACAGACAGTCACGTGAGGCTGGATTCACCCGGGTCCCTGGTGCTGTGAGGCTGCAGTGCTAACTACTGAGCCACTGTGCTGCCGTTTTAAAAAAAAATACACTTGGAGCTTCTAAAATAGTGGAGGAAGAAGCAGAGGGAAAGAATGAATGAATTTATTTTCTCATCAAGTTGTGTTGATAAGTTCACTCGTGTGTGTGTGTGTGTGTGTATATCTTTTTTTCTCTCTGCCTGTATTGTATTCCATGTCTTCTGTCTTTTTCTTAATCTCATCTTCTTATTCCTGTCTTTTAATGCCTTTTGCTCACCCACACTCGTGCTCGCCATTCTCTCTCTCTCTCTCTCTCTCTCTCTCTCTCTCTCTCTCTCTCTGTCTCTCTCGCTTTCTCTCTCTCTCTCTCTCTCTGTCTCTCTCTCTCTCTCTGTCTCTGTCTCTGTCTCTCTCTCTCTCTCTCTCTCTCTCTGTCTCTCTCTCTCTCTCTCTTCTCACCCCACTCCGTCTCTCTCTCTCTCTCTCTCTCTCTTCACCCCCCACCCCACTCCGTCTCACTGTTAACCATAACTGTGTCTCAAGAACCCCTCAGTCTCTCCTGCACTCTCTGACCATTCTGTCCTATCTGTTTGTCTGGCACTCTCTCTCTCACTGATACACTGTGGGGACATTAGAAGGTGGGAGGCTCTTTCTGATGAGACTCGGGTCACATTGAACCAGAGTGCTGAGGTTTGCAGGTTTGATGTCACACTCTGGGAACGTGCTGAATAGTTTAACTAATATCAGCCTTGCCTGTTCTAATTAGCACTTACAAACTGTGACTCTTATTCTTTGACAGGATTGTTTCTGCTCTGAGCTTCTGGATTTTGGATTGTACTCATTTTCTGCCAGGTTGGGTGAGGGTGGCGGTGGCATGGGGAGAGGGTGTTTTGGTTGTATAGTGGAAACCTAGAATGAGACAGATCCCTGAAATCGCAGCTATTGGGTTACAAAAAGAATGACCGTATCTTCCAGCAGCTGCAGCAGGTTGAGAGGATTACAGACCCTGCTGCTCTTGAAAAGGAATGTGTGTATTTATACAGCACCTTCTCGTTTTTCTGAAGCAAATATTTCCCTTTGCATGGGAAAAGAGCCCATCTTGAACAATAGAGACTTGTAAACCATCACTGCAACAGACAGAATGTTGCAGTGGACAGAATGATCCCGAAGACAATAATATGTCTGGGAATGTGGCCTAAAGCTGCTGTGAATTTACAATGCTGACGGAAAGGGTGCATCAGATGCAGGAAATTCCAGGCCCCACCCCCTGCCTCCCCACCCCTCCCACCTCAGCAGAGCGGTGCCCTCACCACTATGCTAAGGGCTTGACCCAGATTGGGTGAGTCATCCCGTAGTTCAGTCTGAGCACTGTGGGACCATCCCAAAATCCGCTGGAGAACCTGGTTTCTACAAATCACTTCTTCATAGGGTCGTTAGAGTGTGGAAGCAGGCCGTTTGGCTCATCAAGCCACACTGACCCTCTGAAGAGCATCTCACCCAGCCCAATTTTCCCCCTACCTTACCCCTGCAATTCTGCTTTTACCTTGTCTACTCCATCTGCATATCCCTGGATGTTATGGGCAAACTGTCCCCAAAACCGGCAAAACTGGAGTAATATATAAAATACCTTGCAAGGACTGTGAGAAACACTACATAGGCCAAACTGGAAGACAATTGTTAATACGCACCAACTAGCCACCAAGAATCACAACCAATTTTCACTTGTCTCACTACACGTGGACATCAAGGGACACGAATTCAACTGGGACAGTGCATCCATAATTGCACAAGCGAAACAGAGACATGTCAGGGAATTCCTGAAGGCCTGGTATTCCAACTGGAACTCCATCAACAAGCACATTGAATTAGACCCTGTGTGCAAACCACTGAGAAACAGAACCAGAAGTAATACCAACCATCCCAGCAAACCAAGGCAGATAAATAACAAGTGGGACAGAACACGGACCCTTCACGGGAGGTGCACCGATGATGTTATCTAGCAGGGTGACAAAACACTCGTAACCCAACCCACCAGCTCGGCGAGCATATGTACACCCTGGTACTATGGGCAATTTAGCATAGCCAAGCCACCTAACCTACACACTTTGGACTGTGGGAGGAAACCCATGCAGTCAAGGAGGGAATGTGCAAACTCCACCCAGATAGTCACCTGAGGGTGGAATCGAACCCGGGTCCGTAACACTTTGAGCCAGCAGTGCTAGCCGCTGAGCCACCTTTTTTCACTTCAGGAGGTGGGTGGCAAGTGACACACTCAGTTGTTTTTCAGAGGAACTGGAGGAGATTCAGGATCCTCTCGAGATATGAGCACAGAGTCTGGGTAGTTTGGGGAGAATGCTGCATTGTCAGGGGATGCCGTCTTTTGCATAAGATTGTTAGCTAAGGTCCCGCCTGCCCTCTGGGCAGATGTAAAAAAAAATCCTACAGCGTTATTTGAAAAAGAGCAGCATTGCTGTTCACAAATTGATTGTCCCTTAAAGATGCTGATTAGCTGGAAAAATGCTTTGCTTTTGTGAGGCTGTGCAAGTTGATATATAAATGCAAGTCCTTCTTTCTAGCCTGTGTGTAGGCTGACTTCTGACTGCAACGCTGATCCCTGTCTGTCTTGGCCTGTGAGAAACAAAATTAACATTCAAGAGGACCCTGGTGGATGAATCCATCCTTCAAGACCAAATGTATTTTGGCATTGTACTGTTGTTGTTCAGTATTGCCATATGCTGTGATATTTTGTGTACATGATGCAAAACAGTGCCAATGCACATTTGAAGCAGTGGCTTTGGTTTGTCCCTGTAAACGTCTTGTTCTTTCATTAACACTCATTATTCCTCTCAATACTGGAGGAATCTGCACATGGTTTCCTTGCAATTGATCTAACCTGCTAAGCGTATCTTATCAATCGACCGTTACGAACATTAAAAGAAAATTTTGAGGTATGCATTTTTTACAGTGCCTGGAGACCATTTAGCCCTTTATCTGTGTGCTAGTTCTGTAAATAATTGGTTCAAACTAATCCCATGTGTTGTGGGAATCTGCCTAGATTTCACATATTTATCTAAATACTGAATGCAAAGCTTTACCTCACTGTTGTAATTTTGGGGCCAATGCTGTTTGCCTCTTCTAGACCCTTCTGTGCTGTTTTAACCAGTGTTTACTTCCTATTCTGAATGATGTATTTATGTTTCACTTTCTCCTAGATTGCAAGCTATGTCAACCAAACGTCAGTGGATGCTTCCATCCTGCAGCGGTCACTGGCCATTCTGGAGAGCATGGTCCTGAACAGCCAAAGCCTCTACAAAAAAGTGGCAGAAGAGATCACTGTGGGGCAGCTCATTGCTCATCTGCAGGTGTAAGTGTTACACAGCTCACTGCTGAGTCCCAGCTGTGAGTGTCAGACAGCTCCGCAGACCTGCATGTGCTTCATTAGACCTTGAAGCCTGAACAAAAAGTTGAAACTGCACTTTGTCGCTCGGTCCTTTTGCTGAAGAGAGTGGGATTGACTCATAGCATTGACCCAGTCTCTTGCTGAATGGGTGAGATTAGTCAGAAGAGGGGGGTGGTGGTGTAGACTTACTGATTCTGAACTGATGAAGCAGTCTGGTAGAGTTGCCAAGATTCCTGTTTGTCTGATGGGAGAACACTGCCATCTACTGTCACTGTGTGGTCATCACTAGAGACACTTTTGCTTTAACTCATTCACTGTTGTCACATGAGAAGGGCAATGAAACAAAATGTGGAATGGGTGTAAAATGTTTCCCAGATTAGAATTATAGACTGCAGCATAGACAAGAGGCCATTTGTCCCATTGTGACAGTGATGATTCTCTGAAGAACACTCCAACTACTTATATCCCAGTTATATATGAAGCGGCCAGTGAGACTAACTCTCAATTTTATTCTCTTACTCAGTCATGGGATGAGCTTGTTGCTGACCAGGCAGCATTTACTGCCCATCCCTAATTGCCCAGAGGGCAGTTAAGAGTCAAGCACATTGCTTTGGGTCTGGAGTCACTTGTAGGCCAGACCAGGTAAGGATGGCCATTTCCATCCCTAAAGGACATTTAGAGAGCCAGATGAGTTTTTTTCCCCAACAATCAACAATGGAGTTAATGGTCAACATTAGACTCTTAATTCCAGATATTTATGAAATTAAAATTCCACGATCTGCCGTGGTGGGATTCGAGTTCGGGTCCCCAGGACCAACAGTCCAGCGATAACACCAGTAGGCCGTGCCTCCCCTCCCTCTGAATGGCACCGTTTCAGTTTGAAGTTGGCTTCAGCTTTTACCTCCTCCTGAAACATGTCAGTAAAAGTTTGAGTTGTGCAAAATGCTGCCTAACCCTGTAGTGTGTTTTTCTCAATCCCCTCCCTTTCAGTCTGAGGTGGCAATTGCAGTCAAAGCCATAATAATAACACTGGAATCAGTGTCAAAGCCTGCCAGGCCCCTGTTAGGGTTGAGGGATAAGATCCTAAAACAAATGGAGAGTCTCAATGCCACCCTTCTAGTACAGAGAACCTCAGCAGAAAAGATCAGTTGAATGTCTGTCTATCTGTAAATACTTTGGTCTCTGTACCTGTGCCCGGAAGATTATTCCAAACATGAATCAGCCTTGAGTGACCAAGTTCTTCCTAATGTCTAGGGAGGAGCTGACCTCCAGCATGGCTGGAGAATTGGTGTGGCCTTTTCCTCCTGATCCTAATAATGAGCTTGGGAATGGTGGCTCCACTGCTCGAGACTGACCTCCAGTTTGACGTGGCTGTAGTATAAGATTTAGAGGAGGATCAAACTCTGTGTCACAGGAAGAGCAATGTACCTGTTTAGGGTCAGTCAAGTGTAGTGTACAGGCATGGTAAATGAAGATGTCATTTTGGAGTACTTCAGTGCAGGGGGACCTGAAGCATGTACGTTTGTGTTATGAGAAGTCAGGTTAAAATGGACTATTGGGAAGACATTTATTCCTTGGGAATCGGAGGATCTTGCAGCACAGAACAAGGCCATTCAGTCTATTGATCCTTACTGCCATTGTCCTGCAATGTCCACCGATTCCTTAGTGGAATTCTGAAATAAAAACAGAATATGCTGGAGACCTGGGTTCAAATCCTGCCATTGTAGATGATGGAATTTGAATTCAATAGAAGTGTGAAACTTAAGAGTCTCATGATGAACATGAAACTGTTGCTGATACTTGTTAAAGAACAACAAACTGGCTCGCTCATGCCAACTTGGGGAGGCAGTCTGGCTAGAATTAGTCTGCACTCCAGTTATAGAAATTAGCTTGCTAGCACGCTTACCTCTAACCCAGGAGTTGCACTTCAGCTCCCATTCCATTCAACCTGATGTTTCAGTTTCGGGAAGTACAGTATTGTTTGAAGTGCATCCGGGCTGAAGGGCCTCCTCCTCCTTCTAACAATCCCTTAATTCTTTTGAGTGAAACATCAAATGGAGCACATCCCTGCCCTTCGTTTGTACGTGAAAGATCTCATGGTATTGTCTGGGAGAAGAGCAAGTTATTCTTCGTACTGTCTGGCCCAGCATTTACCCCTTGACCAACACCTCAAATAGATGATGTGCTGATGATCTATCTTATTGCTGTTTGTTAGTTGCTGGGTAACCTACAATACAACACTGATTCCAATCAGCACAATCTTCATTCGTTGTGGAAGGCTTTGAGACATCCTTGTGTTGTGAACAGTGCTAGATGCACTCCTTGTCCCCACAAGTTTATAACTGTAAAATCCTGAGCAAGGTGCCTGAATATCTGTCTGTCTGTAGCGATCAAGTTGGGTTTTTGTAGTGCCTTGTCCCTACCTCTGGGTCAAAGGTTCTGGTTCAAGTCTCACCTCTGTCATCTAAACAAATTGTTTTAAAATATGTATAGAAATGATGAAAGCACTGTCGGAGCAGTGCTTGTTATTTGTACCCACTGCAATACAGACCCTCTCAGCCAATAATTCTAAACATGTCATTATGCCCACAGATCCAACCAGGAAATCCAGACTTACGCCATTGCACTGATCAATGCTTTATTCCTAAAAGCACCAGAGGAACGTAGGCAGGTCTGTGTCTCTCTCTTTACCCGTCTGTCTGGGTGTCTCATTTTCTGCAGTACAATCTCCTCTGATCCCTCTTGCAGCTTGCTTTGTTGTGTCATCTGCTTAAAACATTCTCCATTAGAGTGGCTTTGTTGAATGTCATCAAATGCTATTCTTACTAACTGAGCACTCTGCTGTTCACCACCATCCATAACCTCTTTCCATTCATTGCTACTCTCTGCTTTTTTTTTTTGTCGACTTTGCTTGCAACAGAGCAGCAACTTGCATTTATCTTGTTCCCGCTTAGTGTGGTAAAACATTCCCTGGCACTTTCTAGGAGCTTTCCACCAGGACACACTGACATCAAGCTGCACAAAATGCCTTTAGAGAGGTGAAACAAAACCTAGTCAGAAGACTTAGGTTTTATGGAGCATTTACAAAGAAGGAAAGAGAACGAGTAAAGCAGTTTAGAGAATATATTTCAGACTTCACACCTAGGCAGTGGAAGGCACGTTACTCTGTCAGAGGTGGACTGAAAGAAGTGGGGAATTGCCAGAAGGGTAAAATTGGATGAATGTCAAGATTTCAGATTCACTTTGACTTGGAAGACATTACAGGCTCAAAGGTGTCAGCTTTTACTGGGTTACAGCTCCCACCAGCACACAGTCCTCTCCATCTTCACTAGACAGCTGCTGTTTGCCTGTCAGCCTCTGTGCTGTAGTCACCTCAGTGTCCTCTTCTACTTTCTTTCTTTACCTTCAAATTTCATTATATTATCTCCTGATTTTTAACTTTTCGAAATCTTTCTTCAACTGGAGTGTCTTTATCAGATTCCCTCTCAACTTGCTCTGCTCCAATGAAAACATCCTTTTTTCCTATCCCCCTTGTCCGTGGAATAATTTTGTAGAACGTCTCCACAACCTACCCCATAACTTTGGCATTCCTCCTCAATGTTAGATCTAGAAAGACCAGGATGAGCAAGAAAAGAAATAATGTGGGATTGTGCTTTGCCCTCGCTATCCCTGACTCTTCACAAGTGACAATTCCCCTTTCTTTGTTTGTTACTTAATTGTGTCCCAAGAGACTGCATTAGAATTTATGCCATTTCCCCCCCCCCCCCCCACTGTTGTTTGAATTAGATTTTCATCCTCTGAAGCTATAATAAATGCCCATGGTCCTATCAACCCACATTCCCTAACTGTTCACTTCCCCACACACACACGCACAGCCACACACCCATCTCTGTTTGTACACTTTCCTGTCTGTCATTACTAACCTATCTTTTCTTGTTGCTGCTCTAACTCTGTCGATATGGCTGGTTGGTGTTGACGCTATTGCTTTGGGGGTCTCTGCTGTCACCGACAGTCTGTCCTTCCCTCCTCAGAAGGGGAGGAATCTGGTCTCGATCTGCCTTTGACAGTAAGTAATGATAAACGCGTGTCATTTCAAACCTTCAGTGGGCTGTTACAGAACACGAGTTGTCTTCCTTCCTCAATGCAGCTCTCCGAAACTAGCAGCAAATCACTGCTATCCTTATTAGGTAACAGATGCAAAAGAACAGGTGGACCTGATAACAACTTGCACCCGTTTAACACAGTAAAAGGCCCAGACGCACTTCACAGGAGCAATCCCAAAGAAGATTTGAGCACAAGAACCATAAAGAGATTTAGAACAGGTGTTCAAAAATTTGGCCAAAGAGGTAGTTTTTAAGGAGCATCTTAAATGAGGAGAGCAAGGGAGAGGGGTTTAGAGAGAGAATTCCAAAGCTCAGGATTTGTGTAACTGAAGGCACAGTTGCCTGTGGTGGAGCAGTTAATGTCGGGGATCCCCAAAATGCAAAAATTGGAAGAAGGAACAGCAAGGCTATGAAGGAATTTAAACCTGAGAATGTAAAATTCCACACAGCACTAGTGCAAGTTGGTGTATGGTTAGACGGACGGGTGAGACTGGTTGCGGACTAACATTTAAGCCATGCCCTTGTTTACATCATATCATTGACCAATCATATGCTTTCACAGGAAAGTCATAGAAGCAGGTAAGTGGACCCAGCTGAAAAGATGGAATTATCCTTCGAGCAGAGGAAGGTTGTCTGAAAGTGTTTAAAATTCTGAGGAGGTTTGACAAGAGTAGCAGCAGAGAAATTGCAGTCATCTAGAAGAAGAATTTTCTCACATAGGGATCTGCTGTGATTGCAAACACACTGATGGATTTGCAAAAACTGATTCAGTAGTAGTTTGCAAAGTAGAATTGACCAAGTTTTTCAAGAGGGAAACTTTTGTCTAGTTGCAGCTTAAGGACTTGGGAGAGGAATGAGTGGGATTGCTAATTTAAAGAGCTACAAAAGCACGAGGAGCTGTATGGCCACCCGCACACGTCAAATTCTATGTTTAGAGGCACATAAATTGTACCTTCCAGGTGAAGCAGCACTTGTTCTGCATTTCACTCAATCTAACCTGCTGTATTCACGGCTCAAAAGTAGTCCCCTCTACAATGGGGAGATGAAGCATAGACTGGGTGACCACTTTACAGAGCACCTACGTTCTCTCTTGCAAAAAAGAGTTCCCAGTTGCCTGCCACTTCAACATACTACTGTGTTCCCTGGCCAACATCCTATATCAGGCTTGCTGCAGTGCTCGAGAGAAGCTTAGTACAAATTGGAACAACAGTATCTCATTTTTAAGAGACTTTTAAGGGACTCTTGGATAGACAAGTGGAGGATAGTAAAATGCAGGGTATGCAGTTTAGTTTGATCTTCGTGGGATGATAGGCTGCCACAACAACATGGGCCGAAGGGCCTGTACTGTGCTGTACTGTTCGATGTTCTGTGTTACGGCCCACCATGCTTTGTTGAGAAGTTGGCACATCTGCAGTTCAATGTTTCAGACTATGTGACAACACCAATACTAGCCAAAACACTTAACATTTTTTATATATCCTGGGACATAAGAGAGCTATTCCACTGAGGCAAGCTTCACTTAAACTGGAATAAAGCAATAAAATTCATATGCTGGGAATCTGAAACAAAACCAGAAATTGCTGAAGGAGCCCACTGTATCTAGCAGCATCTGTGGCGAGAATGCAGAGTCAGCATTTCAGCTCCAGTGACCCTTCATCAGAACAGTTCTAGAAATCCAGAATAAGACAAGCCGATTTTCAGAGAGTGGACTTCAATGGAACAAGAACTGAGCTCAGCAGGATTGACTGGAACAAGGTGTTGTTGGTAAAACAGAACCTGAAGAATTGTCTGTTTTCAAAAGAGAATTACAGCCAAGGTATAGTCCATCAAAGGGGAAAGTTAGGACAAATCATTCCAGAGCACTTTCACTGACAAAAGAGATAGAAACTGAAGATGAAGGAGAGAAAATTGTTTTTGTGACAGGTGTCAGGTAAAAATATAGTTGAGAACCAAGTGGATGCTTGAAGGTTCGAAGGAATGGTGAAAAAGCACATTAGAGAAGCAAAGAGAGATCATGAGAAAAAACTGGCAGCCAACATCAAGGAAATCCCAAAGTCTTCTATCAGCATATAAATACTAAGAGTGGCAAATGGAGGTGGGAGGGGAGCAAGTTGAGACCAAAAAAGAGGACTTGCACATGGATGCAGGGGACACAGCAGAGGTGTTAAAAGAATACTTTGAATCTACCTTTACTGAGGACGTAAAGCCCCGGTGACTTTTTCCAGGAGGAAACTCTATCACGAGAAAGGTTTAAAAAATTGATTAGGCAGAAGTGTTAGAAGGACTGTTGGTACTTAAAATTAACAAAATCCCAGGACTGGGTTAGATTCTAAGAATACTAAAGGATGTAAGAGTGGAAAATGCAGGGGTAGTGACAATAATCTTCAGGCATCCCTAAAGGCAGTGAAAGTGCCAGAAAACTGGAGAATTGAAAACAAAAAAAATGTATTATAAGGATAAACCCAGCAATTGCAGACCAATCAATCTAACTTCAATATTAAGTAAGCTTCTAGAAACAATTATTGAGTAGAATTAGTAATTACATGGAGAAAAGTAGATTGATTAGGAAGAGTCAGCAAGCATTTTTAAAGGGAAAATCATATTTAACTAACTTGCTGGAGTTTCTTGAAGATGTAAATGTAATGCTGTTGATGTGGTGTACATGGATTTCCAGAAGGCTTTTGATACAGTGCCACACATCAGACTTGAGAAAAGTTATGGCTTGTGGAATAAAAGGGACAGTTACAATGTGAAGGGAAAAGTGATAGGAAACAGAGTAATAGTCAATAGATATTTTTTCATTAGAGGGAGGTATGTGGTGAGTTCCCAGGGGTCTGTATTGGGACCCTTTATTTTGCTGATATGTATTAAAGTACAAATGGGGATTTTGAAAGTTTGTGGATGATACAAAACTTGGAAGCAGTGCAGATTGTGAGGAAAATAGTGTAAACATTTCAAAGGCTATAGAAACGTTGGTGGAGTGGGTGGATAATGAGCTGAAGAAGTTCAAGGCAAAGAAGTGAGAGGTTGGAAGAACATGGAGAAACAACGAAAAAACAGTTCATTTGTAACAGGGGTGGAGGAGCACTTGGTGTTTATGTGTACGGATCATTGAAAGTGGCAGGACAGGTAAAGGAAGTTAATGAAGCATACAAATTCATGGCTTTATTAATAGTGGGCTACAGTACAAGAACAAAGAGCTGGTGTTGAACTTGTAAAAGACAGTTGTTAATTCTCATCTGGAGTATTGTGCATAGTTCAATTTAGGAAGGATGTGAATGCCTTTCAGAGATTTACAAGAATAGTTCCATGGATGAAAGACTTCAATTATGACAATATGGCTGGAGAGATAGAAGTGACAAAGGCCAGGAAGAGATATGATAGTTTTCAAAATCGTGAGAAGGTTAGATAGAGTATATGGGGAGAAATTACTCTCACTTGTAAAAGGATCAGGAATGAGAGAGAAGTTTCAAGTAATTTGCAAGTGAAGTAAATGAAATATGGGAAGAAACATTTTCACAAAGTGAGTAGTTAGGGTCTGGAATGCACTGACTGGGAATGTGGTGAGCCACATTCAATTGAGACATTCAAGTGAGAATTGGATAATTATTAAATGGGAGCAATGTGCAAGTGTATGGGAAAGAGGTAGGAAAATGGCACCAAATCATCATGTTCATTTGGAAACCAGGCACAGACATTCTCACACAAAATAATTCTATGATCGTTGTGACTGTATAAAACTGAAAACATGTGGAATTTGAGACCAATTTCACACATGGATAGAGAATTGGTTCAGAGATGGGAAACAGCACTTGGCGATAATAGTTATCTACTTTAAGCTGCAGGATGAGCTTAGCGCTTCCTACGGGCCTTTATGTCTCATGTTTTTAAATCATTAGTTGAAGGAATACACAGCAATCTCTCCATGTTTGATGATGCAGTCCAGCCAGGCAGTGCAGAAGGCAGGGGGTATTGAAAAAGGAGATTGACTAGAGTCATTTGATGAGAATGAATTCCATCTGCCCCAGTATGGGCAAACGTGACGTCATCCAATTTCACCCCAGTTTGAAGTTAGGGGGACGTGGAAATCTGACATCAAGCTACAGCTGATTCCACACCCCCGACCTGTCTGAAATTTGACATGTCACTCAAACCTGTCCACCTGTGACCCTCGTGAAGTCCGTAAGTTCCAACTTAACAATTTGAGGCCTTTATCCTGCATCCACCACCATTTTAGCTGTAGCTGCAAGAGGCTTGTATTTTTTTGTTGTTCCTCCATGTTTTTCCAACCAAATTCTGCCCATCAGAATTACCACAGAATTACTACCTTCGCTCCAAGATCAGAGTCTCTGCCCTGGTATCTTTCAAACCTGCCCTCTGACATCCCTGTTGCAAGCCTGCAGAAACCCCACCCACCCCTCTTGGCTTGGTATCTGACTCCAGCAACTTTCTTCATTGGGGACTGGGTGTCCTCCCAGCAGTGGTCACTGTCATGAGCTTGAGCCCGAATCATAGAGTTCTTTCTACAAAATGCTCTGATTAAACTCCATTTAGTTAATCACCTCAGTTCTCGCTTTGCACTTTGGGAAGAGGCCTTGAAGGTGAAATCAGATTCACCAAAGTGATACTGCAGTTACAAACAGTGAAGCATGAGACGTTGTATCTTCTAAGTTTGAATTATTGAAAGTGTACGAGATTATGTAGAGATTTAACTTAAAGCAATGAAAATTATTGAAGGCTCTGATGGAATAGAGGGCAGCTGTTTCATCGAGTGGCAAGTCCAGAACAGTATGGCACATCTTAAAGTTAGAACTAGATTGCTGAGGGCTCTTGTCAGAGAGAACTTCATTCTTCATAGAATAGAGATCGTAAAATCCCTACAGTGTGGAAACAGGCCATTCAGCCCAACAAGTCCACACTGTTCCTCGGAACAGCATCCTACCCAGATCCATTCCCTCACCCCAGATTTCCCTTGTCTAACTCATCTCACCTAAACATCCCTGGACACTATGGGCGATTTAGCATGGCCAGGCCACCTAACCTGCATATCTTTGGACTGTGCGAGGAAACCGGAGCACCGGAGGAAATCCACACAGACACAGGGAGAATGTGCAAACTCCACACAGACAGACACCCAAGGGTGGAATCAAACCCAGGTCCCTGGTAATGAAATGTGAGGCTGGATGAACCCAGCAGGCCCAGCAGCATCTCAGGAGCACAAAAGCTGACGTTTCGGGCCTAGACCCTTCATCAGAGAGGGGGATGGGGTGAGGGTTCTGGAATAAATAGGGAGAGACGGGGAGGCGGACCGAAGATGGAGAGAAAGGAAGATAGGTGGAAAGGAGAGTATAGGTGGGGAGGTAGGGAGGGGATAGGTCAGTCCAGGGAAGACGGACAGGTCAAGGAGGTGGGATGAGGTTAGTAGGTAGATGGGGGTGCGGCTTGGGGTGGGAGGAAGGGATGGGTGAGAGGAAGAACAGGTTAGGGAGGCAGAGACAGGTTGGACTGGTTTTGGGATGCAGTGGGTGGAGGGGAAGAGCTGGGCTGGTTGTGTGGTGCAGTGGGGGGAGGGGATGAACTGGGCTGGTTTTGGGATGCGGTGGGGGAAGGGGAGATTTTGAAGCTGGTGAAGTCCACATTGATACCATTGGGCTGCAGGGTTCCCAAGCGGAATATGAGTTGCTGTTCCTGCAACCTTCGGGTGGCATCATTGTGGCAGTGCAGGAGGCCCATGATGGACATGTCATCTAGAGAATGGGAGAGGGAGTGGAAATGGTTTGCGACTGGGAGGTGCAGTTGTTTATTGCGAACCGAGCGGAGGTGTTCTGCAAAGCGGTCCCCAAGCCTCCGCTTGGTTTCCCCAATGTAGAGGAAGCCACACCGGGTACAGTGGATGCAGTATACCACATTGGCAGATGTGCAGGTGAACCTCTGCTTAATGTGGAAAATCATCTTCGGGCCTGGGATAGGGGTGAGGGAGGAGGTGTGGGGGCAAGTGTAGCATTTCCTGCGGTTGCAGGGGAAGGTGCCGGGTGTGGTGGGGTTGGAGAGCAGTGTGGAGCGAAGAAGGGAGTCACGGAGAGAGTGGTCTCTCCGGAAAGCAGACAGGGGTGGGGATGGAAAAATGTCTTGTGTGGTGGGGTCGGATTGTAGATGGCGGAAGTGTCGGAGGATGATGCGTTGTATCCGGAGGTTGGTGGGGTGGTGTGTGAGAACGAGGCGGATCCTCTTTGGGCGGTTGTGGCGGGGGCGAGGTGTGAGGGATGTGTTGCAGGAAATGTGGGAGACGCGGTCAAGGGCGTTCTCGACCACTGTGGGGGGAAAGTTGCGGTCCTTGAAGAACTTGGACATCTGGGATGTGCGGGAGTGGAATGCCTCATTGTGGGAGCAGATGCGGCGGTGGCAGAGGAATTGGGAATAAACCCCACCTCTTCCTCCGTTACATTGATGACTGTATTGGCACCGCCTCTTGCTCCCCAGAGGAACTCGAACAGTTCATCCACTTCAACACCTTCCACCCCAACCTTCAGTTCACCTGGGCCATCTCCAGCACATCCCTCACCTTCCTGGATCTCTCAGTCTCCATCTCAGGCAACCAGCTTGTAACTGATGTCCATTTCAAGCCCACCTACTCCCACAGCTACCTAGATTACACCTCCTCCCTCCCACCCACCCTCCTGCAAAAATTCCATCCCCTATTCCCAATTCCTCCGCCTCCGCCACATCTGCTCCCACAATGAGCCATTCCACTCCCGCACATCCCAGATGTCCAAGTTCTTCAAGGACCGCAACTTTCCCCCCACAGTGGTCGGGAACGCCCTTGACCGCGTCTCCCGCATTTCCCGCAACACATCCCTCACACCCCACCCCTGCCACAACCGCCCAAAGAGGATCCCCCTCGTTCTCACACACCACCCCACCAACCTCCGGATACAACGCATCATCCTCCGACACTTCCGCCATCTACAATCCGACCCCACCACCCAAGACATTTTTCCATCCCCACCCCTGTCTGCTTTCCGGAGAGACCACTCTCTCCGTGACTCCCTTCTTCGCTCCACACTGCCCTCCAACCCCACCATACCCGGCACCTTCCCCTGCAACCGCAGGAAATGCTACACTTGCCCCCACACCTCCTCCCTCACCCCTATCCCAGTCCCCAAGATGACGTTCCACATTAAGCAGAGGTTCACCTGCACATCTGCCAATGTGGTATACTGCATCCATTGTACCTGGTGTGGCTACCTCTACATTGGGGAAACCAAGCGGAGGCTTGGGGACCGCTTTGCAGAACACCTCCGCTCAGTTCGCAACAAACAACTGCACCTCCCAGTCGCAAACCATTTCCACTCCCTCTCCCATTCTTTAGATGACATGTCCATCATGGGCCTCCTGCACTGCCACAATGATGCCACCCGAAGGTTGCAGGAACAGCAACTCATATTCTGCTTGGGAACCCTGCAGCCTAATGGTATCAATGTGGACTTCACCAGCTTCAAAATCTCCCCTTCCCCCACCGCATCCCAAAACCAGCCCAGTTCGTCCCCTCCCCCCACTGCACCACACAACCAGCCCAGCTCTTTCCCTCCACCCACTGCATCCCAAAACCAGTCCAACCTGTCTCTGCCTCCCTAACCTGTTCTTCCTCTCACCCATCCCTTCCTCCCACCCCAAGCCGCACCTCCATCTCCTACCTACTAACCTCACCCCACCTCCTTGACCTGTCCGTCTTCCCTGGACTGACCTATCCCCTCCCTACCTCCCCACCTATACTCTCTCCACCTATCTTCCTTTCTCTCCATCTTCGGTCCGCCTCCCCCTCTCTCCCTATTTATTCCAGCTCCCTCTCCCCATCCCCCTCTCTGATGAAGGGTCTAGGCCCGAAACGTCAGCTTTTGTGCTCCTGAGATGCTGCTTGGCCTGCTGTGTTCATCCAGCCTCACATTTTATTATCTTGGAATCTCCAGCATCTGCAGTTCCCATTATCCCAGGTCCCTAGTGCTGTGAGGCAGCATATGAAATATAGTGAACATTTGGAACTCAGTCTCACAAAATGCCGTTCAGTCTAGAGCCACTGCATGAGGAGGAGGCCGAAGGGACTAAAAATGGCCCCGTCCTGCTCATTTATTGCCAGTTCCAGGCAGCCTAAACGCTAACTGATGAATCAAGACCTTTAGTTGCAATATAAACAGTTTCCTGTAGGTGGTGTGCTAGTCTGTTCTGAGTGGTGTTGCTACAAAGGCAGAAGACGGGACTGCAGTCTCTGACATGGAAAGTAGAAAAAGAAAATGCTCAACAGGTCAAGTAGCAACTGAGGACTTATCAACAGAGTTACCGTTTGATGAAAGGACATTAACCTGAAACCTTAACCTTGTTTCTCTCACCTCAGATGCTGCCTAATTTGCTGAGTGTTTCCAGAAATACTCTTGTATAACTCATCTTAATGTTAAGATTCAGTTTCTGAGTCAATACTGTGTCTGAATCCTACTGTGTTCCCACAGGAGATGTCCAATATCCTGGCACAGAAGCAGCTCAGATCCATAATATTAAACGTAAGTACAATAAAGACCTGAAATTCTTGAAACATTCAACAGCTGTTTTGTAAATTAAAATTAAAATCATTTCACCTTCCAAGAAAACCACAGCCTCTCAAACGTGAACATGTCCTCCCACCCCAAGCCGCACCTCCATCTCCTACCCACTAACCTCATCCCACCTCCTTGACCTGTCCGTCTTCCCTGTACTGACCTATCCCCTCCCCACCTCCCCACCTATACTCTCCTCTGCACCTATCTTCTTTTCTCTCCATCTTCGGTCCGCCTCCCCCTCTCTCCCTATTTATTCCAGAACCCTCACCCCATCCCCCTCTCTGATGAAGGGTCTAGGCCCGAAACGTCAGCTTTTGTGCTCCTGAGATGCTGCTGGGCCTGCTGTGTTCATCCAGCCTCACATTTTATTGTCTTGGTTCCTAACCCAGGTTTTTTTATTTATTCACGGGATGTAGGTATCCCTGGCTGGGACAGCATTTATTGTCCATCCCTGACTGCTGTTTGCGAAGGTGGTGGTGAGCTGCTGCCTTCAGCTGTTGCAGTTATTTGGGTATAGGTAGACCCACAATGCTATTAGGGAGGACGTTCCAGGGTTTTGACCCAGTGACTTTGAAGGAAAGATGATCTTTCCAAGTCAGGATGATGAGCAATTTGGAGAGGAACTTGCATGTGTGGATTTCCTCTTTATCTGCTGCCCTTGTCCTCCCAGATGTAGTTGCTGTGTGTTTGGAAGGTGCAGTCTCAAAAGTTTTTGGTTAATTTCTGAAGTGCATCTTATAGATGGTACTTACTGCTGCTCCTAAGTGTCATTAGTGGCGGATGTGAATGTTTGTAGATGCAATACCAATCAAGCTGGAATGCGTTGTCCTGGATGGGGTCAAACTTCTTAAGTGTTGTTGGAGTTGCGATAATCCAGGCATGTAGAGAATATCCTGAAAAATGACTTGAAGGTGGTGAACAAGCATCGTGAGTTTAGTTACTTGCTGCAGGACTCTGAGCGTTTGCCCTGATTGGACCCACCGTATTTACAGGGCAAGTCCAGTTTAACATGTGGTCAGTGGTAAGCCCCAGTATGATGTTAGTGTGAGATTCAGTGGTGGTAATGCATTGAATGTCAAGGGGAGATAGCTTTCTCTTTTGTTGAAGGTGGTCATAGCCTGGCATTTGTGTGGCATGACTGTCTCTTGCCACTTGTCAGCCCAAACCTGGATATTGCCCAGTTCTTGTTGCATTTGAACATGGAGTGCTTCAGTGTCTGAGGGGTCATGGATAGCACTGAACATTATGCAATCTTCAGTCAGTGAAGCAGCTGAAGGTGTTTGGGCCCACAACACTATCCTGTGGGACTCCTGCAGAGATGTCCTGGAGCTGAGATGACTGACATCCAACAACCATGACCATCTTCCTATGTGTCGGGTACAATTCCACCCAATGGACAGTGCTCCTCCTGATTTCCATTGATTCCAGTTTTGCCAGGGCTCCTTGATTCCACACTCCGTCAAATGCACCCTTGATGTCAAGGGTTGTCACTCTCAATTCACCTCAGCTCTGTAATTTAGTTCCTTCGTCCATGTTTGAGCCAAGGCTGAGGTATGGTCAAGGCTGATTGACCCTGGCAGAGCCCAAATAAGTGCAATAAGTGAATGGGTTATTGCCAAACAAGAGCCGCTTAATGTCACTGATGGCACCTTCCAACACTTTATTTGTAATTGAGAGTAGACTGATGGGGACCAACTGCTTAAGCTGTTCGGTATTCAAACAGTCCTGTCTTATAGCTGCACAAGGTTTGTACCTCCTGCTTGGTATTGCTCTTGGCATGTCCTCCTATACTCTTCATTGTACCAGGGTTGATTCCCTTGCTTGATGGTAATGGCTGAGCGGAGAATATATTTAAATCCTGGTTTGAAAATTTCAATTTAAATTTTAAATAAGAAGCTGGTGCCTGTGAAAGTGACCCCAACACTGATTCACTATGAAATTTGCCTTTTGTTTAAAAGGGCCTATCTATGACTCCAGTCCCCTGCCAACCTGGTTACTTCCTCACCATCCTCTCTGAAGTATTCAGTTGTTTCAAATCTTAGGCAACTCGGGAAGGACAATAAATACCCACCTTTTCTAGTGACATCCTGAGTGTGAATACATGTTAAAAACGTGACTCCTGGAGTAATGACCATCTTGGCTCTGCTTCCTAACGGAAAGAGAGTTGGCTTTACCAATGTACCGAAACTGTCACAGACTTCTATCACTTCAACAGTCTTTTCCAAATATATTTGTGCAATGAACATGCTCGTTGTCTTCCTTTTTATAGCACATTATTCGAGGAAACCGTCCAATCAAGACAGAAATGGCCCATCAGCTATATGTCCTTCAGGTTCTGACTTTTAACCTTCTGGAGGAGCGGATGATGACTAAGATGGACCCACAGGATCAGGTTAGTGATTGGTTTAACTATTATTTAGTTACTAGTCACTCTCCTCCTCCACTTTACTTTTCTTTTCTGTTTCAGTTTAATGTCTCGTCTGATAAACAGCACCTCTGAAGGTGTAGCACTTCCTCACTTCTGCTTTGGGTTTCCAATCTGAATTATGAACTGAAGTCCTGGAGTAAGGCTTGAAGCTATAACTTGCTGACAGTGAGACACGTGGTGGTACCACCGGCCTGACTTGTGGAGCTGATTGAGTTAAATGGTCTTTTCTTTGCATTCACACTTCATTCGCCCTCTAACTTGATGTGTCAGAATGTAATATTGTTGCACTGTCTCCTACCCTCATCTCTGTCATAGGCAGGACTTTAAATGCCATCATGCTCATCACTCGAGCTTTCAGGTAATCAGTGTTGTTGGGAGCGAAGAGTGAATATTCACTGGTGATTCAGGTCTTAGCCTGTCCTCAGAGTGAGATAACAAAGTGTGAAGCTGGATGAAGACAGCAGGCCAAGCAGCATCTCAGGAGTACAAAAGCTGACGTTTCGGGCCTAGACTCCTCTTCAGAGAGGTGTGTTCATACAGCTTCACATTTTGTTGTCTTGGATTCTCCAGCATCTGCAGTCCCCATTATCTCTGTCCTCAGTCTGACCAGGATTGTGTCTGACCTTGTCTGACCCTAAAAAATATGTCTTTCAAAGGATCATGAGTCTGTGGAATTCATAACCAAGTGTGGTGGATGCTGGCACACAGTAGATTTGCGAAGATAGATTTATTTGTAAAGAGTAATGGGTTGAATGATTATAGGGAGCAGGTAGGAAAGTGGAGTTGAGACTGAGATGAGATCGGCCATGATTGTATCAAATGGTACGGCAGATTCGAGGGGCTGAATTACCAACTCCTGCTCCTAGTTCTTATGTCCTTATCCTCATTCTGATCCTGATCAGGCCTGTTTGTGTGTGTGTAGCTGTCGTCTTTAAATTTGATTCCGTCAGAAGAGTTGCTGGTTCCTCTGTCAGGTGAGTACAGTATTCTTAATCTCGATCTTAGAATGAGAGAAATTTGCAGCTTGGAAGGAGGCTATTCAGCCCACAAGTAGTCACCAGACTAATTCTACTTCCCAGCTCTTGGTTCACAACCTTTTTAGTTAACAACATCTCAGGTGCATATCTAACTACTTCTTCAATGATATGTGTTAATTTCTGCCTTCCAACAGCCTTTCAGATCTGCACTACTTTCTGTTTGAAAAGACTTCCCCTCTAACCTCCTAACTCTTGTCATAAATCCTGGTTATAGACCCCCTCAACCAAGGGGAGCAGGTCCTTCCAATTTAAACTACCTCAGAATTTCATACATCTCAATTAAATCTTAACTAAACTTCCTCTTTTCAGTACAAAAAAAATCCTTGGTTTAGCCCATTTCTCTCTTCCAGCTAAAACTCTCCTGTGTTCTGATAAACGTACTCTTCCCTTATGTTAGTGTAGTCACACCTTTAGCTGATATGATAGCTGACCTTCTGTGTTTCAGGAGTAGGAATGGTATATCCAGATTGGGCATTCATGCTGGCCATTTGTATTGAACGTAATCCTTCCTCACTGTTTGTTGCAGACTCAAAGGGATATCATATTTGAACTGCGAAGAGTTGCCTTTGATGCTGAATCTGATCCAAACAGCAGCACCAATCTGGAGAAGCGAAAAGCCATGTATACGAGGGATTATAAAATGCTTGGGTTTGTGGTAGGTCCAGGCTCTGTATTTTCTGATCTGCAGCAATGTGCAACACACCAGAGTAATGGAGAACTCTGTAAAGGGAATTTATAAATAGGGATGTCAGTCACCACATGATCCTCTAAGATCACTTATTGCTGAAGAGCTAGAATGACAAAATAGAAATTTTCTGAGAAAATAGGGACTAGGCCTTTGGTACCTGCCCCTGTGCACAGATGCCCTCCCAGTGGGGCGGGTTACACATGGGTAAAGGTGGGCAGAATCTCACTATGATGCCACTCTCTCAATTCTATGTGCAAATGACCCCTGAGGCAGATAGTGAAGGGTCCTGGAATCCTGTTGCTAAGGGGAAGCTTTAAAGTGGCAGAAACTCTTGCTAACATAAGCATAGAATTAACAGAGCATGCCTTCCAAATCCAGGGCAACAGGGCGTTCCTGATCTTCATAGTGAGCAACGTGCTCCGTGTAAATGGGAAATGTGCCAGTGTGTGGGTCTGTTGAATCTTGTCTCAGGATCACGTGTGGCCTTCAACCTGTTTCACTGGCTCTCTACCATTCCAACTGCTAAGATATATATTTTACATTGCAGATTTGGTGTGAGAATTTAGCACCTCACTGTCACAGTACTGAGCTGGTGCTGACAGGAGCTGATTCCTGCCTTTCCTTTCTTCTTCCCCACCTCCAACTTTCTCTTTTTCCAGCCCCCCAGATAGTGTAGGACTCAGTGGTTTGAACAGCCCTAGTGGAATCCTAGTTAGAACCGCCAGTCCCTTCTTACTTTGGGAGGGGAGCAATATTCCCAATCAAGACTACCCCAGTCCCCTTGCAAGTAAATGCATTCCAGCAGCCTCTCTGGCTCACCAGCTGTCAAGGATTCACTTCCTGGGGCATTAAAGAAACCAGAGGACATGCAGCATTTCAGGCTGATAAGAGCCTTGGATTAGTATGAACCACCAGATAGAGGCTTTAATTCCTGTCACTCTTTGCTGATCTTTGGAAACAAACAAACGTTTTATTTGCCGGCACCTAGGGGATCAGTAGTAGGTCGGTGATCAATATTCTAGATAATCAAACCCTGACGAAGTGAATCTTTGAGACATCAACATCCCTCAAAAAAATTATGTAAAAACATCAACACATGCCTTAAAATCAATGTGAAGTAACACAGTAAGTAATAGAAATGTAATGCAGGGTGTATACTTTCTTTACAGCTTAAATAGTCGGTCGTCTTGGTATGAGATAAATGTTTTGCTGTTTTATCGAGAGTGGTTGATTAAGCTGCTGATTTAAAACAAAGTTTGCTGCACTATAACTTGCAACACACGTTCTAATTCATTTTGAACATCTGACTGTTCTTCAATAGACATATAGAAAGCAATAGATCCGTCAGAGCAGCCAGCCTCTCCCATGCAGCTGTGCTTAAACCTCCCAGCCAATTGGGGAGCCAAAACCAAAAATTTCTTTCCAACGTTTCTTGTCAATCCAAAATAGTGACAGATCCACTCTGGCCACAGTTTTGTATTTTGTATAACATCTCTTTGTCGAAGATCATCTCCATCCCAGGTTAAACTACTTACAGCTCTCTTGAAGGAATTCAGTGAATTGGCAGCGTGTTCTACATGTGGAAAAGAGCCATCTCCTTCCTCATGCTCCCTCAATGTAGCCATCCACAGGTCATATACAGACTGTGAACAGGTTGGATTCTTTAAATTCCTGTGCAGAAACAAAATTGAGAGGAGCCACGTACTTTAGGAAATTGCCTGTACCCCTGAATTATTATTAATTTGGGTGTTGTTCCTGGCATCTGACTCAGTTCTGCTTTGAGCTGGGAGGCTCAGTTCCAGGTCTCTGAACAGGTTGGTTAGTAAATATCGAACTTGGTTCAGTTACCATATAATCAGGGATTGTGGCTCCTGGTTGTCCCATCTGCTGCCTTTGAGTTTCCTGTGTCTCACCAAATGTGTAAATAACACAGCTTCGTCACTTCCCTCTTGTCTCCACAGAATCATGTCAATCCAGCCATGGATTTTACCCAGACCCCTCCAGGAATGCTAGCACTGGACAACATGCTGTACCTGGCCAAGGTTCACCAGGACACCTATATCCGGGTAAGAGAACTCATGTAATGTCCTTTTGCAGATTTGAATGTTCCTCTCCAGCATTTTGCTGGGTTTTTTTGGCGCTGGGTACAATTCCACACCTGGCAGCTCCGTTACAGGTCCTCATGAGTGCTACTTGATATGGGGATAATATCCAACATCCAACCTCCACTTTCCAAAACCACCTGCACTATTAGTGCCTCAGCAGGCAGCCCTTAGTCCAGAAATACTGAGCCGGGCCTTCTGTTGGAAAATGTGCAAATGTCAACATATTGTTTAAATGGAGAGAGATTGTAGAACTGAGCTATAGAGATCCAAGTGTCCTGGCACATGAATTTCAAAATGTTAGTTATTAGGTAAACCAAGTGATTAGGAATGTAATTGAAATATGGTAGTTTGTCGTAAGGGGAATGGAATATAAGGTAATACGGTGTGAAGCTGGATGAACACAGTGGGCCAAGCAGCATCAGAGGAGCAGGAAAGCTTGACATTTTCGGTCAGGACCGTTCTTCAGAAATGCTTTCCTGCTCCTCTGATGCTGCGTGGCCCGCTGTGTCCATCCAGCTTCAGCCCGTGTTATCTCAGATTGTCCAGCATCGGCAGTTCCTACTATCTCTGGAATATAAGGTAAGTGAGTTTTGTTACATTTGTACAAGGCATTATTGTGTAAGAAAAGGTGTAATTGTGTTAGAAGCAAATCAGAGAGGTTCACTCAACTGATTCCTTGGATGAAGGGTCTGACGAGAAAAGGATGGGCAGGTTGGCCTTATATCCATTTGAGTTTAACATAAGTACTTGGAGCAACAGTTAGCAATTCAGCCCCTCAAGCCTATGCTATCATTTTATACAATCGTGGCTGATCTCATTATCAGTTGCTGAATGAAAAATAAATCAAGATGCAACTCATGTTGCTGTCTCTACAACACAGCCGGCAGTGAGGTGAAGAATACTTCCAGCGGTAGGAAGCTTCTGGGGTAACATTAATTCCAGCTTCTTTTGACGCTGGCGCTGCCTTGAGTCTATTGGATGGTAACATTCTGCTGCTCTTTGCATGATGTTTCCCCATAGATTGTCCTTGAGAACAGTAGTCGAGAGGATAAGCACGAATGTCCCTTTGGCCGCAGTAGCATCGAGCTCACCAAGATGCTGTGCGAGATCCTGCAAGTCGGCGAGCTACGTAAGTCTTGATGTGCAGAGTCAACGGATTTATAAAATGCCGGTCTTTTCTCCCTAGCAGTGCTTTGAATGTCCCTGCACCCAGCTGTTTACAGTTGCATTCACCATCACCTACTGAAGGGTACTTGGGGGGGATGGGCAATAAATGTTACCCTTGCCGCCAATGCCCACAGCCTAAGAATGTTCTTTCTTTGATTTTAAGTAAATAATTGCTTGGTTACACAGAGCCTCGCTAAAAAGAGAACTCTATGCTTTTCTTTCTGAAAGTGGTTTCCTTTTGATTTCAACCCTGATGATTACAAGACAAAAAGATTCATGTTTCGCGATGTTTACGTTTTTAAAATTTATGGAACAACCAAAATGGAGCCTCTTCAAACTCTCTGCTAATTTCAGATCATGCTTCTGAGTTTGATGATTCACAGTCCTCAGCCTTCCTGTGCTGGCAGGACAGGAGTGGGATTTCCACCTCCTGCTCCTGGTGGCCCTTTTCCAAGTCTCTACGAGTTCACCCAACCCCCTGGAAATGTAACCCTCAATCTCTTCCATCACTTGGGGTGAATTTTGTTCTCATTCATCTGGACTTCAATCTTAAAATTTGGTCAAGTGTGATGACTATCAAAAGCCTTAGGAAGGTGTAGGTTTAGATTAGATTAGATTCCCTACAGTGTGGAAACAGGCCCTTCAGCCCAACAAGTCCACACTGCCCCCTCGATATATCCCACCCAGACCCATTCCCCTATAACCCTCACACCCTTGAATACTACGGGCAATTTAGCATGACCAATCCACCTAGCCTGCACATCTTTGGACTGTGGGAGGAAACCAGAGCACCTGGAGGAAACCCAGACATGGGGAGAATGTGCAAACTCCGCACAGACAGTCGCCCAAGGCTGGAATTGAACCCTGGTCCCTGCTGCTGTGAGGCTGCAGTGCTAACCACTGAGCCCCATGCTGTTAGTGGAATGGTAAGGCGTGATTTCATATAATTTCGTTTAAAGCAGTTCATTTTGGGAGGACAAAATGAAGAATGGAATTATAAAATCTTATCATTTTCTTTGAATGGCCTTTGCACAACACTGCCTTGGTAACTAAAATAGCCACTATTTCAACCAGAGGATAGTGATTCTACCATTGACAGTACTTCAGTAGAAGCTTCAGCCATTTAGAATTGCTGTTTTGTAGAATCAAGGCCCACAGTGTGTGAAGCTGCTTAAAGAGACTAAGAGAGAAGATGCAATAAAGAGTATTAGGAAGCAAAAAATAAGGGTGCGTTTTACAGTCTCTCCAACATTCTGAAGGATCATGACTGACCTCTGCCATTTACCTGTCTCTCTTAACCCATTAAAAATTTGTCTCCAATTGATCTCCAGCATCCACAACTTTAAGAGGAAAAGAGACAGAGAAAGAATTACAGATTCCCTCAACTCTTTGGTTCTTCCTCCTGAATGGCTGGCCTCTGATTTTAAGGTTTTTTTGGCTCCTTGTTCTTGATCCCCTCACGGAAGGAAATCTTTTCACGGTATTTTCTCCTCCTTCGGTCCAGCCCGAGAGTCATGATCATGGGCAGGGCAAGGAGACAGATCCTGAATCTACTCTGACCTAGCAGGGTTGAACCCTGTGCAGTTAGCACCAATTTGGTCCAGCCAACTGGCCCGTATATTGTAAAAGGAAAGGATGACCAGTAGGATAAGCATAGGCTTAAGGATTGGGAGAGGGTAGGAATTCATTGACTTTGGAAGCAATGTGAAGGACCTTGCCTTCAATACAATGAAAGTGCAGGAAGATGCAGAGGATTTAAGGAAATGATCTGGAATTTAGGAAGAGCATGAGAAGGGAGATTTCTTAAGAGCACTGACTAGGGGAAGAACTAAAACACAAAGTGTGGAGAGGAAGAAAGGAAGTTGGAGTTGGGCAAGTTGTATATCAACCATTTTTATAAGCTTGATGTGAGAGATGTGCAACATCAGCCCGTATTTATTGTTAGCAACAGGGTAAGGATATACGCATGAAATCATTGAATTATTTAAGTTATCTTGGTGTCTAATTGTTGTTATTTTGTGGATACAGCTAATGAGGGCTGCAATGAGTACCATCCCATGTTCTTCACCCATGACCGAGCCTTTGAAGAGTTCTTCTGCATCTGTATCCAGCTACTCAACAAGACATGGAAGGAGATGAGGGCGACGTCAGAAGACTTTAACAAGGTGAGAGAATGCTGTCTGTCTAACCCTGGGAGAGAGCTTATTAAATCCAAGCAAACCAGGAATACTTAGATTATCATCTGGCAGTAGCTCCAACCCCATCCTGCTGTAGGACTTAGTCGTAGCATTGAGCTGTTCTGCCCCGATACTGGATTTTTTTATCCGATCAGCGACTCATTGTGCCCTGCAACAAGGATATATTGAACCCCAACTCAAAGTACTGCTTCTTGTAAGTCTGATTTGTTGAGCATAGCACGATTGTACATATAGAATGATTTCAGCATATTGTGAATTAACAAATGGTAAGGAACAGGAAAGTGAATTTGTTGAGGACGTTTAATGTAGTAAATCATCACAGGGTGCTGCACAGGAGTTTAATCAAAGAAAAATTCACATTGAGCCGGAGATATTAGGACAGTTGGCCAAAAGCTGGGTCAAACTAGGAGCTTTCAAGAAGCATCTTACAGAGAGAAATGGGAAAATTTGAAGTGTAAAGAATGAATGACAGGGTTTAGGGTTCAGTATCTAAAGGAGTGGAGCACAGAGCATAGGATATACACAACCAGCTAGGGTTCTTATGTTGTAATGTCACAGTGGTGTCATGATATTATTTTTGGGGTTGGCCATAAGAATCTACTTTGATCTAAATTGCATACCAATACTTTATTGGGCACTCTGAGATTTGGTATCCTGAAGTGAGTGTGGACCTCAGGAGAAAATCATATCAACAAGAACCACCGCCACTGCACAGCTTACATAAATCAGTGTGGGAAGCATTCAGTCAAAAGGCTGTGGGGTCTGTTCTTGACCACACTATCCTAAGACTAATGCCCTGCTGTAGAAAGAAGGGGTAGTGACAATGTTGAAACTGTAGCCTTTCAGAACTGCCCTCTGAGGTGAATGTAAATGACCCTGTGCCATTATTTGAAGAAGAGCAGGGGGGGTGGTCTCCTTGGTGCCCTGAGCAATATTTATCCATTGGTCAACATCATTCAAATAGATTATATGGTCATTGTCATTTTCTGACTGTGCGAGTTGCTGTGCACAACTAGGCTGTAAGACATAGGAGCAGAAATAGGCCATTCGGCCCAGTAATTCTGCTGTGCCATTTAATGAGTTTTTTAAAATTCATTAATGGGATGAGGGCGTCGCTAGCTAGGCAGCATTTATTACCCATCCCTAATTGTCCAGAGGGCGTTTCAGAGTCAACCACTTTGCTGTGGGCCTGGAGTCACAATTTGGCCAGACCAGGTAAGGGTGACGGTTTCCTTCCCTAAAGGACATTAATGAACCAGATGGGTTTTTATGACAGTCGGCAGTGGATTCTTGGCCGTCATTAGAGTCTTAATTCCAGATTTTTTAAAAATTGAATTCAGATTCTACTATCTGCCATGGCAGGATCCAAACCCAGGTCCCCAGAATATTGTCTAGATCTCTGGATTATCAGTCCAGCGATAGTACCACTATGCCATCGCCTCCCCAGACTAATCCAATCATCTTCTACTTTCCTGCCTTTCCCCATAGCCTTCAATTCCCTTACTAATTATAAATCAGTCTATCTAAGCCATGAATATACCTGCGGTAAAGAACTTCACACATTGTCAACCCTCTGAGAGTAGACATTCCCCCTTATCTCTGTCTGGAAAGGGCAACACCTCATTTTGAGATTAGGCCTTTCTGGCCCAAGACCCTTCCGCAAGGGGAACAGCCTCAGCATCTATCCTTCAAGCTGCCCAAGAATCTTGGATGTTTTAATAAGGTCTGCTTTCATTGTTTTAAACTCTAGCGAATACAGTCTCAATCTGCTCAACCTCTCTTCACAAGGAAATCCCTCCATTCCTGTGATCAATCTAGTTAACTTTCTCTGGACTGCCTCCAGTATCTTTCCTTAGCTCAGAGGACCAAAACTATTCACTGTATCTTAGTTTGAATAAGACTTCCCTTTTTAATACTCCATTTTTCTTTGAAATAAAGACCAACATTCCATTTGCCTTTCATGTTACCTGCTGACTTGGATACTAGCTTTTTGTGATTTACGCACAAAGATTCACAAACCCTTCTGTGCTGCAGCTTTCTGCAGTCTTTCTTCATTTAAATGACATATTCAGCTGCTCTATCCTTCCTGCCAAAATGCATGACCTCTCATTTTCCTACATTATGTTATTGCCCACTCACTTAACCCATTCACATCCCCCTGTAGGCTTTGTACCATCCTCACTGTTTGCCTGCTCACTTACTCACTTACACAAACTTGGCAATAGTACATTTAAAATTGACTTCTTCATTATTGAGTAAGATAAAGGAAAACCCCAAGATATTTTACTGGTATATAAAGAGCAAAAGAATAGTTAACAGAAAAATGGTACCTGTCAAAGAAGATGAAGGGAACTTGTGTAAAGACACAGACTAAAGAGGAAGAATTTTAAATGAATATTTTGTCTCCATATTCACAAAGGAAGGGTATGATATGGATATAGTAATCGAAGAGGAGCAGTGTGAAATTTTGGACCAAATAGCCAAAACAAGAAAGGAAGTGTTAGGGGAGTTGGAATCCTTGAAAGTGAATATGTTTTCAGGCCCGGAAGGATTGTCCCCTAAGATATTGAAGGAGGTCAGGGAGGAAAAGCAAATGCTCTGAGGATTGTTTTCCAATCTTCAGTGGACACCAGCAAATGCCGGAGGACTGGAGAAATGCAAATGTTGTTTGATTGTTCGAAAAGAGTACGAAAGAACCGCCAACCAATTGAGGAGCGGTTAGTCTTTCTTCAGTGGTGGGCAAGTTGTTAGAATCAATCCTGAGAGCTCAGATAAACTGTCACTTAGAAAGGCCTAGACTAGTCCAAGATAGTCAGCATGGCTTTGTTAAGGGAAGGTTATGCCCTAAAAAATTGATTGAATTCTTTGAGGAAGTGATTGAAGGAGGATTAATGATGGGAGTGCGGTAGGTGTTGTCTAGATGGATTTAGTAAGGTATTTGACACGGTCCCCCATGGCAGTCTGGTCACAAAAGTAAAAGCCGATGGGTTACAGGGTAATATGTTGAATTGGATCCAAAGTTGGCTCAGTAACAGGAAATAGAAGGCGATCTTTGATGGCTGCCCTTGTGAAAGGAAAATTGCTTCAAGTGGTGTTCTGCAGGGCTAGGTGTTCGGACCCCTGCTGTTTGTTTCATACTTTAACGATTTGGACATAAATGTAGGTGGCACGAACGGAAGATTTGCAGATGACACAAAAATGGGCTATGTGTAGAGGATAGCTATAAGCTTTAAAATGATATAGATGGTTTGGTGGAGTGGGCAGGAAAGTGGCAGTTAGAGTTCAATTCTGATAAGTGTGAGGTAATTCATTTGGAGAGGTCAAACAATAAAAGGGAATACGCAATAAACAGGAATATACTGACAGGGGTGGCAAAAATGCAAGGTCTTGGTAAATAAGTGCATAGATCCCTAACAGTAGCATTACAGGTAGATAAGGTTGTAATGAAGACATATGGAATTTTGTCCATCGTTGGTAGAGGTACAGTACACAAACGTAGGGATATAATAATGAAAATGTATGAGACACTGGTGAGGCCCCAACTGGAGTATTGTGTGCAGTTTTGGTCACTACATTACAGGAAGAATATAATTGCTGTGGCCAGGGCTGAAGAATTGTAACTGCAAGGAGAGGTTGGGGTTGTTTTCCTCGGAACAGAAAAGGCTGAGGGTTGAAATGATTGAGGTGTACAAAATCATGGTGGATAGAGATAGAGCAGACAGGAGGAGCCTGTTTCTCTTGGCAGAGAGTTCAAAAACCAGAGGCCAAGGATTCAAGCCAAGTGGCAGAAGGATTAGGGGGAACGTGGGGACAAAGTTTTCGCACAGAGGATGGTGGGTGTCTGGAATTCACTGGCCTAGTTGGTGACAGATGTAGAGACCCTAAACTGTTTTGACAAGTGCCTGGATCCTCACCTGAAGTGCTGTAAGCTGCAGGGTCACGTCCAAGAATGGATGAGAGAGGGCATCTGAGTGTCTTTGGGTCGGCATGGACTAGATGGTCCAAATGGTTCCCTTCTGTGCTGTATCGTTTCTGTTCTTCAAAGTTTTCTTCATAATGACTGTGACTAAAATAGTCGTAGGCTGTAAATGTCTTAGAATGTCCTGAGATTGTGAAAGATTTGAGACAGTTTCTGCCCAGCTGTGTTTAACTGGACTTATTTCAGAATCAATTCCTGAATGACTGACATCACAAATGTCCCAGATTAGAACGTCGTTGAAATGAATTCTTGTGAAGGCTGGGACCATGATGTGTGAGCTCCTAATAGTTTTAGCAGGAGGATGATTGATCCTCTTTGGCCTCTTGTCTTTGTTGGGTTCCCTTGACGACTCAAAATCACAGAGTAACAGATAATTGCAGGGGACCCAAGGTAGTGATTCTGCTATCAAAGTGGCTGCCAGTCCCCCAGCTGCAACAGTGAGGTTTGCCTCCACTCTTGATAATTATGCCAGCAGCAACATTTGCTGAGAAACTAAACCCTTCCAATACCAACAGCAAGGCTTTTTTAATCCCACTCCTCCGTCCTCCAACCTTTATTTCCAATATTTTCCTCTCCCTCCTGCGGTGTGTTTTCACTCTGTCTCGTAACTTGCTGAAGAGGTTATTCTGAAACAAGTCTAAACAGCGATGGGTCAAGCATAGAGGACACTTGCAGCAGAGCCTGTGTCTATTCTGACCCATTGGGCATGTTCCAGCGAGCACCATTTGATACGGATCAGGAAATGGAATCCTGGTTTACAGCTCCTTCTCTCTCTCTCTCTCTCTCTCTCTCTCTCTCTCTCTCTCTCTCTCTCTCTCAGCTCTCAGTCCAAAACCGAAGGTTATTGTGTCCAACAACCATCTCTCTTCATAACGAACTCCTGCATTTTTACCAAAATTTCCCTTCTTCATCTTTCTTCAGATTCTTATCAGTGATCTTAACCTGACTACTACTTACTAACGCTTCAGCCATTGGGAATAGTCTTTGTTTCTATTCATTCATGGGATGCGGGCCTCGCTGGCTCAGACAACATTTATTTCCCATCCCTAATTATCCAGAGGGCTGTTAAGATTTGAAAACATTGCTGTGGATTTGGAGTCACATGTAGACCACACCATGTAAGGACAGCAGATTTCCTTTGCTAAAGGCCTTTAGTGAATCAGATTGGTTTTTGGTGCAGCCCCAACAACACTCAAGAAGCTTGACACAAGCCAGGACAAAGCGCTTGATTGGCAACACACCCACAAGCATTCACTCCCTCCAACAGCAACGCTCAGTAACAGCAGTGTGTACTATCTACAAGATGCACTGCAGAAATTCACCGAAAATCCTCATACTGCTCCTTCCAAACCCACAACCAAATCCACCTAGAAGGACATGGCCAGCAGATACATGGGAACACCACCACCTCCAAGTTTCCCCTGAAGCCACTCACCGTCCCAACTTGGAAATATATCGCCGTTCCTTCCCTGTCACTGAGTTAAAATCCTGGAATTCCTGCCCTAATGGCATTGTGGCTCAACCCAAAGCAGGCAGCTCACCACCACCTTCTCAAGGGCAACGAGGGACAAATTCTGGGCCAGCCAGCGATGCCCACATCCCACTGATTTTTTTTTTAATTGACAGTGGTTATATGGTTTCCATTAGGCCAGCCCTTCCAGATTTTATTGAATTCAGATTTCACCATCTGCCCTGGTGGGATTGAAGCCCATGTTTCCTGAACATTGGCCTGGGGTTCTGCATTGCTCATCCAGTGACATTAGGCCTCCACCTTAAAATATTTTCTAATCAATCCCGTGCAGAGGTATTGTTCCACACAGCTGGAGCAGATGGGACTTGAACCAGAGTTTCCCAGCTCAGAGGTAGGGATGCTTTTGCAGAGCTAGAACAGCCATGCCACCAACTTGGTTGTATTTTTAGTTTAAGGATGTCACCACCTTGATCGAAATCACCTGAATTTTAAACTCCTCAACCCTTCTCTGCTCCAAGAGCAAGCCCACTTTCTCCCAGTTTCCCAGCATAACTGACGTCCCTCATCCCTGACAAACCTGCATAATGGCCTCCCCTAGGCTTCTTAACGTGTGGTCCCCGGGAATAGACAATACTCCAGCTGACACCTAATCAAGTTGCTGCACTCCGCTATATCTCACACAGACCCTGGGCTGCTCACTGTCTCTCAATAGAAGTGTGAATCCAGTTGTGAACTGCTGAACCTTGTTCTTGTTGCAAAAAGTAACAATTTTCCTCAGCCCCGGGATGCAATTATTTTGCAAATTAGGAAGGATTTGTATTCAAAAGCCACATGCATTTCTTCTGAAATGAAAAGAACAGACAATCTGTTTTGAAATGGAGAAGATACAATTTGATGATGTTTTGATAGCTGTGGCTATTGTAAATGCTTGGTTAAGTACCAGAACTGCTCAAGCACTCGAGGGAGGAGGACTGATTGCCTATGAACAAGGAATAAGAGTAGACCGTTCGGCCCTTCGAGCCTGCTCTGCCATTCCATAAGGTTGTGGCTGATCTAATTTTAATCTGTACTCTGCGTCCCTGCATATGGGTCAATAATCAGTCCTTTGGTAATCAAGAATTATCCGCATCGCCTCAAAATATTTAAGGATTCTGCATCCGCTGCCTTTCAGAAAGAGAATTCTAAAACTCCGTTTTCTGAAAGAGAAAAATCATTCCTCCTCTTTTAATCTCCTTATTTTTAATCTATGACCACCCCCGTCCCCTGCCAAGTTCTAGATGCTCCCATAAGAAAAAGCACCCTTCCCACATCCATCCCGTCAAGTCTCCTCAGGATCTTCTGTTTCAGCGAGTTTTAAGAAGATTTGTAGCGCAGGTTGAGGTTCTGGATGTGAGTTTGCTCGCTGAGCTGGAAGGTTAGTTTTCAGACGTTTCGTCACCATTCTAGATAACATCATCAAGCTTCGGCTTCGTCGGAGGCTCACTGATGATGTTACCTAGAATGGTGACGAAACGTCTGAAAACTAACCTTGCTGCTCAGCAAGCAAACTCGCATCCAGATCTTCTGTTTCAATTAAGTCATCTCTGACTCTTAAATTCCAGAGGAGACAGGCCTAGATTTTCCTCATAAGGCAGTCTGCTCATTCTAGTCTAGTAAACCTTTCCAGCGCATTAACATCTTTCCGCAAGTTTGAGATTTTGAGAAGATTTGTGCCTCGGTTTGTGGATGAGGCTGTAGACTTGCTCACTGAGCCGATGTGTTTGATTGCAGATGTTTCATCATCCTGCCAGGTAACATTGTCACTGCGCCCCCGGTGAAGCATTGGTGTTCTGTCCCACAAGCCAAACGGAGACAATGCCAGGGAATTCCTGGAGGCCTGGCATTCCAACAAGAACCCTATCAATAAACATATTGAACTGGATCTGACGTACAAATCACTGAACTACAAAACTGGAAGTAATTCCAACCACTTCAGCAAACCAAATATCAAGTTGTAATATATATACACACACAACATATAAATATCGAGTGGATGGAACACCACTTCACCAGAGGTGCACTGATGATGTTACCTTGCAGGGTGTGGAAATGTTCACAATCAAACTCACCAGCTTGGCGAGCAAGTCTGCAACATCTTGCTTATGAGGTTACAATAACATATTCTGTGTTTGAGATTTCAGAGTACAGTTATCTATATACACGAGCTTAATGGCCACTTAAAGGAATAAAATGATTCTATGAAGGTAAAGTGTACTTTGGTATCAATATGGTACGCTTTTGAATGAATTTTATTACATTGCCACAAGTTTAATTTTTTTATACTTGCATTTAAAATGGTTGCCATTGCTTTTCAATGGCTCCTGAGTACTCTACTGTAAATACTGTCTCGTGTATGAGTGCCTTTGGAAGATACATGGGAATGGAGGGGGGTGGGCTTCCACGGGCGATCTGAAAGGTTTTGGAAGTGTGTTGGGGATTCTGGATGGTGAGGCAGCACTGTCACAACATTCATGAATGTTGCAAACTCATTCCCTTTCCATTTCCCACTGCCTTGAGCTTGTCGCACCGTCTTCAGAAATCCCTGGCAACACAAACTCACAAACTGCTTTTCCTGCCCATCGATGAGGTTGACCAATCTGCTGGCTCCAGGTGGGTGTCGGAGTTGGGGAGGGGGTGGGGCAGGTGGCGGTGGAAAGACATTTCTTAATCTCGCCGCAGGTTGATGGGGGCCAGGGATGGAGCCAGTGGTCTCCTCCACACCTCTTGCCACCATCCCCGCCACTCCACCCCACTTCAGCCTCCACCCTGAGAGAAAATTAAAGTTCACATATCAGCTCCCAGCTGTGCTCTGACTGATCTTGGGTTACAGTGTGTTGCTCTGAGCTGGAAGCACTGCTCTTCTCTGCACCTCTCTAGGCATTTTCTAATCAACCTGCTGTTGTGACACATCTTTGGAGCAGTGGCACTTGACCCTGGGACTTCATGCTTAGAGGTATGTACTCTGCCACAAGAGCTGTCAGCACCACACTACACTTTTATTTAACCTATTTTGTTTAATCAACCTGGTCAGAGATGTTACAGGAACAAAAACAAAGTTGCTGGAAAAGCTCAGCAGGTCTGGCAGCATCTGTGAAAGAAAAAAGAGTTAACATTTCAGGTCCGGTGACCCTTCCACAGAACCGGTTTGTGAGGAAGGGTCACCAGAGCCGAAACGTTAACTCTGTTTTTTGCTTCACAGATGCTGCCAGACCTGCCGAGCTCTTCCAGCAACTTTGTTTTTGTTCCTGATTTATAGCATCCACAGTTCTTTTCTTTTGGTTTTTATTTGGTCTGAGATGTTCTTGCACACCACTCGAGCAGGTGGGACTTGAACCTGAGCCTCCTGGCTCAGAGATAGGGACACTACCGCTGCGTTCAGAAGAAGGCCCAACTATTTAGTTTTTGTAATGACCTATTCAGAGATGTAATTTATATACCTCTGGAGCATAGAACATAGAAAAGTACAGCACAGTACAGGCCCTTCGGCCCACGATGTTGTGCCGTGGAATAATCCTAGTCCAAATATAAAATAACCTAACCTACATTCCCCTCAATTCACTGCTGTCCATGTGCATGTCCAGCAGTCGCTTAAATGTCACTAATGACTCTGCTTCCACGATTACGACTGGCAAACTATTCCATGCGCTCACAACTCTCTGGGTGAAGAACCTCCCTCTGACGTCTCCTCTATATCTTCCTCCTAACACCTTAAAACTATGACCCCTCGTGGTAGTCAGTCCTGTCCTGGGGAAAAGTCTCAGGCTATCGACTCTATCCATGCCTCTCATTACCTTGTACACCTCGATCAGGTCACCTCTCTTCCTCCTTCTCTCCAGAGAGAAAAGTCCGAGCTCAGTCAACCTCTCCTCCTAAGACAAGCCCTCCAGTCCAGGCAGCATCCTGGTAAACCTCCTTTGCACCCTGTCCAAAGCCTCCACATCTTTCCTATAATAGGGCGACCAGAACTGGACACAATATTCCAAGTGTGATCTCACCAGGGTTTTGTAGAGCTGCAGCATAACCTCGCGGCTCTTAAACTCAATCCCCCTGTTAATGAAAGCCAAAACACCATATGCTTTCTTAACAACCTTATCCACTTGGGTGGCAACTTTGAGGGAGCTATGCACTTGAACAGCAAGATCCCGCTGTTCCTCCACACTACCGAGAATCCTGCCTTTAATCCTATATTCAGCATTTAAGTTCGACCTTCCAAAATGCACCAGTTCACATTTATCCATGTTGAACTCCATCTGCCATTTCTCAGCCCAGCTCTGCATTCTGTCAATGTCTCGCTGAAGCCTGCAGTAGCCCTCGATACTATCAACTGCACCTCCAACCTTTGTGTCATCAGCAAACATACTAACCCACCTCTCAACCTCCTCATCCAAGTCATTTATAAAAACTACAAAGAGCAGAGGCCCAAGAACAGAGCCCTGCAGGATACCACTCAGCACTGACCTCCAGGCAGAATACTTACCATCTACAACCACTCTCTGCCTTCTGCCAGCCAACCAATTCTGAATCCAGACAGCCAAATCACCCTGTATCCCATACCTCCTGACTTTATGAATGAACCTGCCATGGGGAACCTTATCAAAATGCCTTGCTGAAGTCCATGTACACCACATCCACTGCTTGGCCCTCGTTAACCTGTCTCGTGACTTCCTCAAAGAACTCAATAAGATTTGTAAGGCATGACCTGTCCCCCTCAAAGCCATGCTGACTCCCTTTAATCACGCTATGCTTTTCCAAATAGTCATAAATCCTATCCCTTAATTCTTTCCAAAATCTTGCTGACCACAGATGTAAGACTGACTGGTCTGTAATTTCCAGGGATTTCCCTATTCCCTTTCTTGAAAAGAGGAACAACGTTTGCCTCCCTCCAATCTTCCGGTACAATTCCCGTGGAGAATGAGGAAGCAAAGATCTTCGCCAGCGGCTTAGCAACCTCCTTTCTCGCTTCCCGGAGCAACCTAGGATAAATCTGGTCTGGCCCTGGGGACTTATCAATCTTAATGTTCGCCAAAATTTCCAGCATATCAACTTCCTCAATCTTGATCTGATCAAGCCTGTTTTCCTGCTCCTCAAAGTTCTCATTCACAACAAGGTCCCTTTCCTTAGTGAAAACCGAAGCAAAAAACTCATTTAGGGCTTCCGCTGTCTGCTCAGACTCCACGCACAAGTTCCCTACGCTAACCCTGATTGACCCTACCTTCTCCCTGATCATTCTCTTATTCCTCAAACAATGTGTGACTTGAACCTGGGACTTCTGGCTCAGAGAGAGGGACACCACCACTGTGCCACAGAAGTCCTCAGCATCACTCTATAAACTGGTTTCTCCTCAGAATCAGTTAGGAGCAGTATTTTGGCTTACTGATTGCTGACCAATGCTGAACCGTCTTCTTAAATTAGACTGTAGCCAGGGATCTTTGAAGTTTGTAAACAAGTCTGCAGAAATGCCATTGATTGTATGACACAGGCCATACGTCAGCGAAATCCAGTGTTATTCTATCATAGGGGCTCTCTGATGAAGGGTCTAGGCCCGAAACGTCAGCTTTTGTGCTCCTGAGATGCTGCTTGGCCTGCTATGTTCATCCAGCTCCACACTGTTATCCCTGTATCTATCTACCTGTTTTCCCTAATGTTCAACACTTCTTTTAATCAAAATGCCCCTTAACCTTCTAAATTTAATTTGTTTTATTTTCCCTCCTAGCTTAACCATTAGAGAACAAGTACTGTACTAAAAACAGAAATTGTCAGAGAAACTCAACAGGTCCAGCAGCATCTTGTGGATAGAAGGCAGAATTAACATTTTGAATCCAATGATGCTTCTTCAGAACTGTTAGTAGCTAGGAAAATTGGTATGTATGCTAAAGAGGAGGAAAAGGCGTGAGCAGATAGGTTGAGATAGGGCCACCGAGAGAGAACGATGGTTAGGTGGACAAAGGGATGGGTGATGGTACGCTTGGGAGAAAGATTAGCTGATAGTGGGGATGATAAGGCAAGAACCCTCTGGGAAGCAAATACTACGCTTTCTTCAAAACCAATGTCCTAATGTCTGGTGTCCAGATCTACTCCAGGTTTGGTCCAAATAAACTGCCCTCCCTCTCTCCAACCTTGTATTCCAGTCCTCTGGAAAAGTCTACCATTACATGGATCACACCTTGGGAAAAAGAAAGGGGAGGGAGTGAAAGGAATTTAAACAAAAACTGTCTGCTTCCTTTATCTGTCTAAAATTCCCCTGTAAGTGATGTTAGTTTGTTCACTTATTTCTGAAATGAATCTGTTCGCACGCCACCTTGGATGCTGTCAGTGAAAACTCCATCTGCTGCAGCCTTCCAGGAGCGGCCATGTCCCAGATCCTCGTGCTGAAGATCACTGAGCAGCAGGTTCAGTGAAGGAAGTGTTAATGGGGGCAGAGATGGAGTGAGATTTCACAGCTCATTAAGCTCTTTGCCACACCCCACTTTGGACTGAATCATTTCTGCTCTGCATATACTCCGCAGCAGTGTTTGAGCGGTTATCTACTCACTCTTCAGACAGTTTTCAGCTTGGAGATGGAGACCAGCCCCGGTGAGTCTCTTGGCTTTCCTGATGTGTTCTAGGAATTGGATTTCTTTCCATGTTGAAATGGTTTTCATTTTTAAAAATCTTTTAAACCACATTCTGTCTACACCCCCCCCCCTTGCAATTTTCCCACTACACCAGCATTTTCTCTTTTTTTCAGTGCTTCTTCGTGTGCTGTTTAGAATGAGCAATTTATTATATTGGTTTCTACTGAATCAGGATTAGATTAAGTAAATTGTAAAGTTGGTCTGGATAATTAACTGTATAATTATTTGTATTGAGAACGATTTGTTTCCTCTCTAGTCAGACGCTGTGTTGTACAGACATCATTCACTCTCTCTCTCTCATGCACCCTCTTTCTCTAAAATTTCTTATCTCCTGATCCTTCTCAGTTTAGTAAAAGTTACGTGCAGTTGTGCTATAATGTTTTCCCATAGTACTGTGCTGTTCTTACAGTAATCCTGATTTGTTTTACTATCTCCAGTGCTGGCAGGCCTTTGGCAATGAGATTTTTAAGATTAGCAACTGCTGTAAATGAGTTAGGGTTTGATAGCACACGTTGTTACACTCCCTTTCATCAATGCTCTCCTGCTGCCAGACCTCTCTGTACTGCCTTCACCAGGTGCCAACAATATTGCAGCATCGATGCTATTTGGATGTAATTACTATTATAAGTGCTCAGCGTAACTTGGTGCCAGGCTTGTCAGGATTCTTTGCAGTTGCCATGGAAACAAAGATGCAGCTGTGTTGTAAGTAGGGCAGTACTGCTCTGTCGTCACCCTTCCCTTTTGCTCCTTGTCTGAATTTGAAGAACACAGTTCATGATCTAAACTCCTCAATCAGGTCTGAGAGTCCAGGACTCTTGCAAATGCACTGTGTCCCAACATAGGACTATCGGGGCACTCATTTCCCTCTAGACTGATGGTGTTGACAAAGGAATGAGTGGGTAATACGAGAGGTGGAGATTTTAAAGAACAGACCAGGCATCATTTTGGATCATGCACCCAAATTGTTGACCCTTTTGTGTGTTGGACTTTTAGAGGAGTGTCAGCGTGTGAGTTTCCCCATCCATTTTCACAAAAGTGACGGTATTAAAAGATTTCAGTCCCAATACGTCTTCGAGTCATAGAGTTATCCAGCATGGAAGCAGACACTTCAGTCCAATTTGTTTAAGCTGACCAAGTTTCCCAAACTAAACCAGTCCCACTTGCCTGCATATCCCTCTCAACCCTTCCTTTCCATGTATCTGACCAAATGTCTTTTAAATGTTGTGACTATACCTGCATCCTCTGGCAGATCACTCCACAATCAAACCACCCTCTGTGTGAAAAAAGTTGCCCTTCGGGTCCCTTTTAAATCTTTCTCCCCTCATTTTAAATAATGCCTCCTAGAAGGATGTTGCTGGGGTTGGAAGGCTTGACCGGGGCTATTTTCCCCGGAGCATCGGAGGCCGAGGGGTAAACTTATAGAAGTTCGTAAAATCATGAGGGGCATGGATAGGGTAAAGAGCCAAGGTCTTTTCCCCAGGGTGGGGTGTCCAAAACCAGAGGGTGTAGGTTTAAGGTGAGAGGGGAAGGATTTAAAAGGGACCTAAGGGGCAACTTTTTCATGCAGAGAGTAGTGCGTGTATGGATCGAGCTGACAGCGAAAGTGATGGAGGCTGGTACAGTTACAACATTTAAAAGGCACCTGGATGGATACATGAAAAGGAAGGGATTTTAGAGGGATATGGGTCAAATGCTGGCAAATGGGACATCTGGTGGGCATGGATGAGTTGGACTGAAGAATCTGCTGTGCTGTACATCTCTTAATTAGGGATTTACCCTGCTGGGGGAAAGACCTTTGCTATTCACCTTAACTGACCCATACCGTAAGCAGAAATGAGCATAAATTATGCAAAAAAAAACCCCAGCAGATTTAGTAATCACTCCTGAACCACTGCTGAAATCTTTATTCCTTCTTTGATCACTAATTCCAAAAGGATAAGCTGGCAGCCTAACACACATTGAAGGCTTTCAAAAGGATTCCATGATCGTTTAAGTAGTTCTCATATCTTGGAGAGCAGTCAGCATGGTCTTGGATATGATGGGTCACGTTTTAGAAGTCTGATAGATTTTGATGGATTATCTCGATTTTTGAGACCGATTATTTTTCAATTTCCAGTTTCAATGCTGTAGAACCACACAGCACAAGCAACCCTGTCCCGCCCAACCAGGGCAGGCATCTTGAGTTGCTTTGTCTGTTTCTTGAGATTCAGCAGCGGGAGCCCTGCTGTGACACAGGCTGCTTCCTTTACTGACTGCCATGAAAACACTCCTAGCAACAAGAGCGAAACAGCTGAGAGACACCCACACACTGAGCAAACCCTGCCAACAGCTCTTCAAAGGTAGAGTTTCCCTGCGGCAGGTTTCCAAAATATCACTGTGAAACCGGATTGTGGGCATATTTCCCTTTTGTTCCCATCGCTATGTACTTGTGGCACACTGTCAATATATTGAGCACTTTACCATTTATGAACCTTGTGTAATTGTCTGTAAGGTTACTGTATGACTTGTAAACAACCCTGCTTACTCATTCTGGTGAGTGCTCCTAAACTGAGAAGTTATGCTGTGATTGTCCACATGGATATGCTTCTAATGCTGACAAAGGGTGGGCATTTAATGAGGTAAACTCACATTGTATATCTGAGGCAGGAGGACAAAATGGTGCTTGTTTAAGAGTGAATTCATCTGGTTCTGTAGCTGTTGCATGTTTTAACCGTACCTGTGATTACCCTGTATTCTGGATACCTTCAGAGAAAGGATGGAGATTGTGAGGTAGAATAGTTGGGAACAACAAAGATTTTGGAATTGCCAAGCCACGGTGCAGGAGGATGTGGGGGAACAGGATATGGAAGTAATGTGAGGATACGACTAGGCAGGAGCAGGATTTGTGTCAGTTGACAATCGCAATGTTTGTGGAGGAAAAAAAGGTGGCCCTAGTGCTTGTCAACAGGCAGATGAGGCTTGCGGGGGTGATTGTGAATGGGCAGAATGAGGGGACTGGTGAGTGTGAGTGGATAAAATGATGGCACGGGTGATTGAAAGCAGTAACAATTGTCGGTAGAATAATGGAAATGCAAGGGGGATTGGGAATCGGATGATTGACAGGAATGATAATGGGACTGGTAAAAAATAATTGATCACTGGAGAGCAGAGAGGAGCAATGTAATTTATATGTGTGCTTCAAGGGAGCCTTGGGAAAATTCTGAGGCAACTTGACTAATGTCAGTGCTTTTACCAAATTTGGATAAGATGAAGGGTGAACTTTCTATACTATGTACATGTCCATTGTCCAATGCAGAGGAAATTGAAAACAAATGTTCTGTTTACTTTCAAGCATCAACGTTTTTGTTTTGTTGTTGAAACTTAGTTGTCGTCTTTTTGAAAGTGGATTCTGTAGTTGTGGGTATTGTCGTCTTTTTGAAAGTGGATTCTGTAGTTGTGGGTATTGTTGTCGTCTTTTTGAAAGTGGATTCTGTAGTTGTGGGTATTGTCGTCTTTTTGAAAGTGGATTCTGTAGTTGTGGGTGTTGTTGTCAAGGGCAGTCTTTGTTTCCTGTCACAGGTACTGGTTGGCTTTCTGTTGAACTTTTGTACAGTCTGTTTTGGAGTAGTGAAGGGACTCCCCCAGTGGTGTAGAGAGGGAGTTCCAGGTTTCTGATTCAGCAATATTTATATATTTCCATGATGGGATAGTGTCTAAATTAAAGAGTGCTTGTTTCTTTTCCTTCAGACTGTTTTGTTCACATTAATGGGGAAGAACTCTGTAAGATGTGGACTGGTATTTTGAACTCGTTTGTAGGGAGGACTGCTTAGTACTCATATCCTGATATATGTGTACAAAGAAATGCTGTCTATTAAAGTGCTGTGTGCAATATTACAAAGTGGTGCAAAGACTACAAGGAACCAGAACAGAAAAGTTATGCATATCAAGAAAGAGTGAACTTACTGGATATTGTTCTAGAAAGAGATGATTGAGAGGTTGCCTAACTGAAATCTTTTACAATAGAGGATCGGTTTGCTACAGTAACGGTGGAACATATATTTCCATTTGGGGACATAAAAACTAGAGAACGTATGATCCTAATGAATGTAATGGGAAATACTGGGAGAATCTTATTTACGCAGAGCATACCATTTGGAGTGGTCCAGGCAAATAGCATAAGTGGCTTTTGGGAGCTGATGGACACGTAAGAGACAAAGACCTGGATTTTTAGAGTTTCTGCTTTTAAAAATGGCAGGAGGGACCTGGATGTGGAAGTCTTGCCCTGTTTCTGGAAAATCCCATTTTCATTTGGAGGAGAAGGGAAACAGGGCCCCACTCACATGATGGAAAGTCAGACTCAGTGGGGCCATTTGAATTCCCTGCTAAGTTCAAACACACTCAATTTTTATGTAACAAGGACCTTGTCGCACAGTTGGGAGCAAAATGTTTTTGAGTAAATGTAGTGGTGTTGAAGGGTGAAGAAGAATTTTAGAACTGTTGAGCTATGAAATCATTTAAATCCCCAGCTCTTTGTAAAAAGCCTGCCTTTGTCAGAATTTAAAAAATAACTGCTTTATCAGTACCATTAGCTGTTTGTCGACATTACCCTAAGGACTGTTTATGAAGCTTGGCCGCTTTCCCCAACCTGTAATTAATCAGCAGGAGTACTGACAGCACAAGGAGGGTACCAAAGGATTAGAATGTCTTTGCTGATGCTTATGGTTTGGCTGAGTGGGCGGAGAAGTAGCAGATGGAATTCAATCTGAAGAAGAGCGAGTTTATGCATTTGGGGAGGCAAACAAAGTATGGGGATACACAGGAAATGGGAGGTTGATGAGAGGGGTTAGATTTTGGAGGTATCCTGAAAATGACAGGACAGATAGGCAAAGTGGTAAAGAAGGTATGTTTTCCATAATGGGGTGCAGGATAAAATGCTGAAGCTGTACAAGACACTGGCTAGAGCACAGCTGGAAGTTTGTATTCAGTCCTCATCAGCTCATTGCAGAAAGGACCGAATTGCCCTGACAGAGTAAAGCACTAGGATGTTGCCAGCATTTGAAAATTGTGGGTATGAGGGGAGATTAGATAGACTAGTGATAATGGGAACTGCAGATGCTGGAAAATCCAAGATAATAAAATGTGAGGCTGGATGAACACAGCAGGCCCAGCAGCATCTCAGGAGCACAAAAGCTGACGTTTCGGGCCTAGACCCTTCATCAGAGGGGTCTAGGCCCGAAACGTCAGCTTTTGTGCTCCTGAGATGCTGCTGGGCCTGCTGTGTTCATCCAGCCTCACATTTTATTATCTTAGATAGACTAGGGTTGCTTTCCTTAGAACAAGGGAGGCCAAGGGGTAACTTAGTCGAGGTTTAGAAAGTAATAACAGTCTTGGATGGAATGGAGAGCACAGTAGCCAGGGGGCACAGTATTAAAGTGATTGGTGGAAGGGTTAGAGGGGACAGGAGGAAAATCTTTTTCACCCACATGGCAGCGAGTGTCTTGAATTTGCTCACTATTTGAGTGGTTGAGGTGGAAACCCTCAATATGTTAAAAAGCCAGTTTATTCAGCTGGTGCTGACCTGATGGGCTGAATGGCATCCTCCTAATGCTGTAATTTCTCAATGGTTCTCGACATTCTCAATGGTATTGGAATTTGTGTTTATAAAGGAATAAACACTTGGGATGTAAACGTTGGACTTCCATGAACGGGAGTTTGTTTTTTAAATTTAGTGAAGACTATATTAGATATTTTGAACTTTCTTTCATTTCGTCTCAACATGGCTCTTGAGATCTGTCCATGTTGGTACTGAGAGTTGATTTGGAGGGTGTAAGGGCCAGTTGTGATGTGTCAGTTGGCATTATTTGGCAATAGGTTGACAGAGAAGGTATAAGGCTCTCAGGAGAGGACAGAAGTTGGCATGGAGTGGGTGAGGCCCAGAGGGAATACAACATAAGGAAGCAACTGGAGCAAAGTCGCAAAAAGCTGAGGTCAGCCTTTTAACCCATTTTTAACAATTGGCAGCCCTCGTGGCCACCTCTGATCTGTGCCCACAGGCGGGCCTGCCTCCGTCCCATAACCCTGTGCAGCCCTGAAACAAAAACAAGTACTGCAAGTGCTGGGAATCAGGAACAAAAACAGAAATTGCTGGAGAAACTCAGCTGGTTAGCAGCATCAGAAAGCAAGAGTTGACATTTCAGGTCCAGTGACCCTTCTTCAGAACCAAGTCCAGCACATGGGACATCTCTTATCTCTCACCACCCACCTTGGGAGCAGAAACCTAAGCCAAAGGAATAGTAATATGCAGACTGAGTTAGATGAAGTAGTGATGAGGGGAGTGTGAAGAATAAAGGTTATCACTGCCTGCTTGAGCTGAATGGCTTATTTCTGTAGCTGTCTGTTCTATGTAATGATTGTCTGCAACAGCAAGTGACTGGAGAAGAATTGTCTCCGATTTCTGTAAGCTGCTGCAGGTTGTCTGGGCAACACATGTCACTCAGCCATATGATGGTGCTACCAAGATTATAAAGTTACCAGGCTGAGTTTTTTTCCTTCACTGCAGATAACCAGATCTCATCTCCCTCCTCTCGTTGCAGGTCATGCAGGTGGTGCGTGAACAGATAACAAGGTCCCTGAGCACGAAGCCAAACTCTCTGGATCAGTTCAAGAGCAAAGCCCGTTGCCTGAGTTACTCGGAGATCCTGAGACTCCGACAGTCTGAGAGGATGAGCCAGGATGACTTCCAGTCACCTCCAATTGTGTACGTGATTTTGCTAACCTTGGTCTACCCCAACATTCGGTGCAGGGTTGTGTAAGTGACAGTGGGCAGTTTTTATCCAGCGAGGGCCAGGCCTCCTGGGCACTAAGCACCCCTGGTAATCGATTTGGTTCATTTAAAATCCGCCTTGCTTCTGCCTTCCCCAACCCCCCACTCCCAAATTACACCACTCAAACAAGGCTGATTTTCATTTTCCAAAAGTGTACTTTTGAACATGCTGTCTGCTTAAATACTTGAATTGTATTGCACTTCCAGTAATATGCACTATTTGGACTGTAAAGGATTGCCATTTTACATGTTTATTTTACAGTGATGCCATGAAGTGTCTGAATACAATTGCAGTTTGACAGGATATTACAAGTCTAAATGCAGGTCAAAGTTACTGCCTGAGGGTGTTTGCTCTGTTTTCAGTCTCTCTCAGAACAATGACAGGAAGATGTATTATATGGCCAGCCCCTATGATGCCTCTCCAGCGGCTGCCCCAGGGTTTAGTGCCTCCCTCAGCACATTGTCCTGAAGCTTGGAATGTGCCAGTCTGCAACATACGGTCAGACAATTTCTTGCACTGGAAGACCAGAGAGTATCTCGCACCAAGTTGATGTCTCTTCAGATACAGTTGATGTTTGAACAGCCCATAGAACACAAGAGCCCTGTGGCACAGAGCTGTCAGGATCGTCCTTGAACAAGATCACTGCATCTCCCTCTACACCTTCTTTACAAAGGCACTGTCCATAAAGAGGTGGGCAACATCCTCTTCCTCACCATAGTCACCTTGAGGGAAATGTGTAGAGGCAATTCCAACTGGGCATGTAGGAAGGATCTGACTGAGAAATCCCCTCTCTCCGCCAACCAAGCTGTACCTTTGCCGGAATAATAAAACATTTTGCCAAATGATTTGGACAGTCTGCTCAAGGAACCATCCACCATCTCCTTGGATGCTGATTGTTATCTTGTGGTCATGGAACTCTTTCTGCATTAATTTTATTGCAAGTCAGAGTTAGTGTGCAATGTGTCCAGATCTATCCTTCACCATGAACAGATAGAGCTTCAACGAGTGAAGACACTTGGTGTTTGTTTAATAAGGCTTTTCGCATAGTGAATGCAGCTGTGTAGGAAGGTGGCCATCAGGATGAGGCATGTCTTTCCTCCCCAGCTAGGGATCTGTGTGCACTGTGCATTATTCATCTGTAGAGGTGAAAAAAACAGGAAGAGAGAGAGAGAGTTTGGATAGGTGATTTATTGAGGGACTGCTGCAATACCATGAGGTTGTGGATTAGTCTACCTTAGTTCATGTGCATGTTACATATCCCATGATGTCCCATCAGCAGAAATTTGCAAACAGAGATCAACCTTGGCAGTCACCTAAATATCCACAGAACCAGGTGAACGCTTTAACTGAAGACATCTGAGGACATTCAGCAACAATATTTGAAGAAGAACTAGGGTTTTTCCGATGCTTCTTCATTAGTACAGTCAGAAACCTGATAAAGTTGCATTTGTGCATCTTAGTGATGCTTATGAAGTACTTCCAAATGCAATACGGCTGCTGTCTGCTCACTTGACAGAGTCTGCACTGTAAAGTGTGCTCAGAAAGCCTCTGAAAAAGGTTTTGTGGAACTGCTAGTCTTTTGGATTTCATGTCAAGCAAGGTAACCAACGATGCAGATGTCTGACAAAGGGTCAAATTCAATGTTCTTGTAAACTGCATGAATGCACAGTGATGCTATAGTCTAAAATGTACTGTCACATCTGTGAGTTGATCCACGTTTCCTGATCTGAACTTCTCCATTCCAGTGAGCTGCGAGAAAAGATCCAGCCTGAGGTAATGGAGCTCATCAAACAGCAGCGCCTGAACAGATTGTGTGAGGGCACCAGCTTCCGCAAAATCAGCAACCGCAGACGCCAAGGTACGAGTGTCTTTAATTATCTGCATTCTGGGGTTAAAGCCGGGTTTGTGCTTGGATGCTGCTTAAGAGAATCAGTTACTGGTCAATTATGTAGTGTCGTACCCTGATCTTCTGTGCATTTCTCCCTCTGCAATCTTCATTCAGAAAACACGGACTTGCATTTTGAAGAATGCTCCCTCAGATCTGCCTCTTCCTGGCAGTCTGTCTGATCCCTCTTTTTCACTCTCTCTCTGTCTTTTGCTTTTTTTTCTCCACATTTTCTTCCTGTCTCTTGCTCTTGCTCTCTCTGTAAACTCTTCTGAAGCTGTGTTCACAAAACCTGCTACTCCTAATGTGTGAGTGATAATGGGAACTGCAGATGCTGGAGAATCCAAGATAATAAAATGTGAGGCTGGATGTACACAGCAGGCCCAGCAGCATCTCAGGAGCACAAAAGCTGACGTTTCGGGCCTAGACCCTTCATCAGAGAGGGCCATGGGGTGAGGGAACTGGAATAAATAGGGAGAGAGCGGGAGGCGGACCGAAGATGGAGAGAAAAGAAGATAGGTGGAGAGGAGAGTATAGGTGGAGAGGTAGGGAGGGGATAGGTCAGTCCAGGAAAGACGGACAGGTCAAGGAGGTGGGATGAGGTTGGTAGGTAGGAGATGGAGGTGCGGCTTGGGGTGGGAGGAAGGGATGGGTGAGAGGAAGAACAGGTTAGGGAGGCAGAGATAGGTTGGACTGGTTTTGGGATGCAGTGGGTTGGAAGGGAAGAGCTGGGCTGGTTGTGTGGTGCAGTGGGGGGAGGGGACGAACTGGGCTGGTTTTGGGATGCGGTGGGGGGAAGGGGAGATTTTGAAGCTGGTGAAGTCCACATTGATACCATTGGGCTGCAGGGTTCCCAAGCTGAATATGAGTTGCTGTTCCTGCAACCTTCGGGTGGCATCATTGTGGCACTGCAGGAGGCCCATGATGGACATGTCATCTAAAGAATGGGAGGGGGAGTGGAAATGGTTTGCGACTGGGAGGTGCAGTTGTTTATTGCGAACCGAGCGGAGGTGTTCTGCAAAGCGGTCCCCGAGCCTCCGCTTGGTTTCCCCAAAGTAGAGGAAGCCACACAGAGTACAGTGGATGCAGTATACCACATTGCAGATGTGCAGGTGAACCTCTGCTTAATGTGAAAAGTCATCTTGGGGCCTGGGATAGGGGTGAGGGAGGAGGTGTGGGGGCAAGTGTAGCATTTCCTGCGGTTGCAGGGGAAGGTGCCGGGTGTGGTGGGGTTGGAGGGCAGTGTGGAGCGAACAAGGGAGTCACGGAGGGAGTGGTCTCTCCGGAAAGCAGACAGGTGGGGATGGAAAAATGTCTTGGGTGGTGGGGTCGGATTGTAGATGGCGGAAGTGTCAGAGGATGATGCGTTGTATCCGGAGGTTGGTGGGGTGGTGTGTGAGAACGAGGGGGATCCTCTTGGGGCGGTTGTGGCGGGGTGTGAGGGATGTGTTGCGGGAAATGCGGGAGACGCGGTCAAGGGCGTTCTCAACCACTGTGGGGCAAAGTTCCCCCCACAGTGGTCGAGAACGCCCTTGACCACATCTCCCGCATTTCCCGCAACACATCCCTCACACCCCGCCCCAAGAGGATCCTCCTCGTTCTCACACACCACCCTACCAACCTCCGGATGCAACGCATCATCCTCCAACACTTCCGCCATCTACAATCCAACCCCACCACCCAAGACGTTTTTCCATCCCCACCCGTCTGCTTCCCGGAGAGACCACTCCCTCCGTGACTCCCTTGTTCGGTCCACACTGCCCTCCAACCCCATCACACCCAGCACCTTCCCCTGCAACCGCAGGAAATGCTACACTTGCCCCCACACCTCCTCCCTCACCTCTATCCCTGACCCCAAGATGACTTTCCACATTAAGCAGAGGTTCACCTGCACATCTGCCAATGTGGTATACTGCATCCACTGTACCCGCTGTGGCTTCCTCTGCATTGGGGAAACCAAGCGGAGGCTCGGGGACCGCTTTGCAGAACACCTCCGCTCGCTTCGCAATAAACAACTGCACCTCCCAGTCGCAAACCATTTCCACTCCCCCTCCCATTCTTTAGATGACATGTCCATCATGGGCTTCGTGCAGTGCCACAATGATGCCACCCGAAGGTTGCAGGAACAGCAACTCATATTCCACTTGGGGACCCTGCAGCCTAATGGTATCAATGTGGACTTCACCAGCTTCAAAATCTCCCCTTCCCCCACCGCATCCCAAAACCAGCCCAGTTTGTCCCCTCCCCCCACTGCACCACACAACCAGCCCAGCTCTTCCCCTCCACCCACTGCATCCCATAACCAGTCCAACCTGTCTCTGCCTCCCTAACCTGTTCTTCCTCTAACCCATCCCTTCCTCCCACCCCAAGCCGCACCTCCATCTCCTACCTACCAACCTCATCCCACCTCCTTGACCTGTCCGTCTTCTCTGGACTGACCTATCCCCTCCCTACCTCCCCACCTATACTCTCCTCTCCACCTATCTTCTTTTCTCTCCATCTTCAGTCAGCCTCCCCCTCCCTCCCTATTTATTCCAGAACCGTCACCCCATCCCCCTCTCTGATGAAGGGTCTAGGCCCGAAACGTCAGCTTTTGTGCTCCTGAGATGCTGCTGGGCCTGCTGTGTTCATCCAGCCTCACATTTTATACTCCTAGTGTGTCTTAAGTTTCCCCCGTCTGACTCTGCTGTTGTTTGGGACCTCTTTCCATTTCCTTTTTCCTGAGGTTCCAGCCACCATCTGGAGGAACGAGTGCATTACCATTTCTCCAGATATGGGCTAAGGCAGTGAGAAGCTCCCTGCAAATACATGATTAATGCCTTTACCCCTTCGCTGTCCTCCTGTCCAGCAGCAATGGTGCCCATGCGTTTAGCTATCCAACTTCCACAGACTCTGCCCATTCTGGACGTTATCCTCAGCCTATTCTATTTGAAGGTCACTTAAAATGGCAAGTGATGATAATGAGCACAGCTTAAGGTAGATAACCCCCCCGACAGGGCACAGCCTGGTTACCACGCACCCCCAGAGTCATCGCATGTCTTTTTACATTGCTCCACTTTGACAGCCCACTGTTTTGGTTCATGTAAACACAGAGTTCTCCGTCCCAACCTTTTGTCTTGCCTCTTGGGCTCTGATATTATCATCGAACATATTCTATCGGGATGCCTGAAACCCAACTGACTGAGTGAAGACATGATGGGTATATTAATTAAGGGGTTAATTGGGTTTGAATGTTTGTTTAAATATGGGAGCTACCAATGGGTGAGAGTTTTTATGAAGTGCAGCTAGTTAAAGTAAGGCACGCACATGGAAGTGTGGCATTGAATTCTGTTTAAATATGGTTACAGTGTTATACTCCAAACACTGCACTCCCCTTACTGAGGCTATGATGGTGGTCATTGTCAATAGTTCCCCTTCTGTTGTAGCCTTCCAGGCCCTCCCATCTGTATAACTGACCCCTTTTATATTTCAATTTTCCCACTATTGTTCTTGTCCCCACCTCAACACATGCTTCTGGATATTTCTCCCCAGTCATATCTGGTCCCAGCCCCTCGCTACAGAGCACCCATTTCCCTCTCCCTACCACTTGATGTTTGAGCCCTCGGGCCTGACTGCTCTTTACTGCCTGACTGATTTTGTCCATCAACCCAGGGATTAAGCAGACCCGCCAACTGCTCTCCTTGCAGCTTATGGTGGATATCATCAGTACTGGGCAGTGCCTGGCTGTTGAGTGCCCCCTTAGAGTCTCACCGCATCCTTTCATACTGTTCTACCCAGACAGCCTGTTTCCACTGGGCTTCCCCCTTGTGAACACCCAGCACAGAAGTTCAAATTTGCTCCTTGCTACCTGCCCCCCCACCCCCAGACCACAGACTGACTGTCTGTGATACCCCATGCGACCTCACAGGACTGGCCTGAGCCTCCTCCCTGGACTGTGTTTGAACGTATTCCCTAATTGTGGCCAAGTGATGAATGACTGACGAAGCCCCTGGCTTGTGTGTGGACTGTAACCTTTGACTGGCAGCAGATTTCCAACGCCTCTTGCACCACCACCTTGTGTGCATACCCCCCCCCCCCCCCAACCAACTCACCCTTGATGGAGTACCACCCCCTCCAACATACTTTCACACAGGAATGTTTGTTTGAAACAATGCACTGGGTGTAGATATGAGCTTGATCTAACACACTGTCATACAGCAGACTGTCCAGCCCCTGGACTGATCAGTACCGACAAGCAGCTGGCTCTGTGGCTGTGCTGAACCAGCAAGTCCGTTTTGACAGTACTGAGTGTTCAGGCTCTGCCTGAAGTACCAATGCATTAAAAGGAATGGCACCACAAGCTGAGCAAGGCAGGAATGCAGTAGGTGCTAAGTGAGTGAGTGCTAGGAGAGCAAATGAGCAGCACTGAGAGGCAGCCTGGTCCAAGCTGTAAGCTGGCTGCCTCTCTCTGCACACAATGTATTTGCAGAAGCACAAAATCATAGAATTAGAACATAGAACAGAACAGCACAGTACAAGCCCTTTGGCCCACAATGTTGTGCCAAACTTTTACCCTAAACCTAAGGTCTATCTAACCTCCACCCCTACCTTATACTATCATCCATTTGCCTATCTAATAGCTGCGTAAATGCCCCTAACGAGGCTGACACCACTACCCTCTCCAGCAATGCATTCCACACCCCCACCACGCTCTCTGAATAAAGAACCTACCTCTGACATCTCCCCAATATCTACCTCCTTTCACTTTAAAACTATGTCCCCACATAAATGCTATCTGCACACTAGGAAAAAGTGTCTGGCTGTCTACTCTAGCTATACCTCTGATCATTTTGTGCACCTCTATCAAGTCACTTCTCATCCTTTGTTGTTCAAAAGAGAAAAGCCCTAGCTCTCTCAACCTTTCCTCGTAAGACCTTCCCTCCATTCCAGGCACCATCCTTGTAAATCTCCTCTGCAACTTTTCTAACACTTCCACATCTTTCCTGTAATGAAGTGACCAGAACTGGACACAATACTCCAGATGTGGCTGAACCAGGCTTTTTTATATCTGGAGCATAACTTCACAGCTCTTGAACTCAATCCCTCTGTTGATGAAAGCTAACGCACCATACGCCTTCTTAACAACTCTACCACCTGGGTGGAAGCTTTCAGGGAACTGTGGGCATGAACCCCAAGATCCCTCTGCTCTTCCACACTGCCAAGAATCTTCCCATTAACCCTGTATTCTGCTTTCATGTTTGTCCTTCCGAAATGAATCACCTCACACTTTTCAGGGTTAAATTCCATCTGCTACTTCTCAGCCCAGCTCTGCGTTCTATCAATGTCTCTTTGTAACCTAGAACAGCCCTCCACACTATCCACAACTCAACCCACCTTCTTATCATCTGCAAACTTGCTAATACACCTTTCCACTCCTTCATCCAAATCATTTACAAAAATCATAAATAGAAGAGGACCCAGAACAGATCCTTGTGGTACACCACTCGTAACTGAGCACCATGTTGAATATTTTCTGTCCACTACCACCCTTTGTCTTCTCAGAGTCAGCCAATTCTGAATCCAATCTGCCACATTTTCCCCCTATCCCATGCCTTCTTACCTTTAGCATGAGCCTACCATGGCCAACTTTATCAAACACCTTACTTAAATCCATGTACACCACATCCACTGCTCCACCTTCGTCCACATGTTGGGTCACCTCTTCAAAGAATTCAGAAAGGTTTGTGAGGCATGATCTACCTCTCACAAATCCATGCTGACTATCACAAATCAAACTGTGCCTTTCCAAGTGATCATAAATCTGGTCTTTCCAGCCCTTTCCAATAATTTGCCCACCATTGACGTAAGACTAACTGGTCTGTAACGTCTGGGGTTAACCCTGTTCCCTTTTTTGAACAAGGGAATGACGTTTGCCCCTTTCCAATCTTCCGGCACTATAGTGACAGTGAGGACGAAAAGACCATCACCAAAGGCCCTATGATCTCATCCCTCACTTCCCGTAGAATGCTTGGATAAATCCCATCAGGCCTGAGGGACTTATCTATGTTCAACTTGCTCAGAATTCCTAGCACATCATCTTTACTAACGTCAACCACCTCCTCTACAACTAGGTCCCTCTCAGTTGTGAATACGGACGAAAAGTATTCATTAAGGACCTCTCCTATCTCTTTATGCTGTGCACAAATTCCCTTTACAATTCTTGATTGACCCTACCCTTTCTCTCATTCTCTTGTTCTGCACATACGTGTAAAAAGCCTTGGAGCTTTCCTTGATCCTATCCACCACAGTTTTCTCATGCCCCCTTATAGCTCTCCTGAGCCCTTTCTTCAGCTCCTTCCTGGCTAACTTGTATCCCTCTAAAGCCTTTTCTGTTCCTCTTTTCCTAAACCTTACATAAGCCTTCTTCTTCCTCTTAACTAGTTGGTCGACCTCTCTTGAGAACCAAAGGCTCCCTCACTTAACCGCATCTTCTCTGCCTGCTTGGGACAAACATATCGAGCACATGCAGTATGCATTCCTTAAATAATCTCCACATTTCTGTGGTGCTCTTCCCTGACAGCATCTGTTCCCATTTTATGTTACCCAGTTCTTGCCTAACTGAATTGTAATTACCCTTCCCACAATTATAAACTTTACCCTGCTGTATGTACCTATCCTTTTCCATGATTATTGTAAAAGTAATAGAGTTATGATCGCTCCCGCCAAAATACTCTCCTACCAACAGGTCTAACACTTGGCCCGGTTTGTTGCCAGGCACTAAACCCAAAGTGGCTTCTCCTTGTGTTGGTCTAGCTACATACTGTGTCAGGAATCCTTCCTGAAAGCACTGGACAAAATCCGCTCCGTCTTAACTATTACAACTAAAATGTTTCCAATCAATATTTAGAAAGTTGAAGCCACCCGTGATGACAACGCTGTGACTTCTGCATCTTTCCAGTGTTTGCCTCCCAATCCGCTCCTCCACTTCTCTGCAACTATTAGGGGTCTGTAAAAACCCCCAACAAAGTGACTGCTCCTTTTTTTGTTCCTGACCCCACTCCAAACTGACTCTGTAGACATATCATTCTCAAACTGCCTTTCGGTAGCTGCTATACTTGCCCTGACTAGCACTGCCACTCCCCCATCTCTTTTTCCACCCTCCCTATTTCTTTTAAAGCATCTAAACCCCAGAACTTCCAACAACTATTCCTGTCCCTGACTTACTCAAGTTTCTGTAATGGCCACAACATCGTAGTTCCAGGTACCGACCCATGCCCTAAGTTCATCCGCTTTATTTCTGATACTTCTAGCATTGAAGCATACACACCTCAAACCATCTCTGTGTGTGCAATTACACTTTATCGACCGCATTTCTTTATAAACAACCTCACTCCCTGTTGTATCTGTTGGAAGGCCGAATACCTCATCCTCTGAATTATTAATTCTGTTCCCCACCCCCTGCCAAACTAGTTTAAACCCTCGCGTATAGCTCTAGCAAACCTCCCTCCCAGGGTATTTGTGTCCTTACGGTTCAGGTGCAACCCATCCTTACTGTACAGGTCCCACCTTCCCCAGATTGTGCTCCAATTATCCACATAATGGAAGCCCTCCCTCCAACACCAGCCCTGTAGCCACGTGTTTAGCTGCATTCTCTCTCTATTTCTTACTTCACTATCATGTTGCACTACTAGTAATCCAGAGATAACTACCCTGTTTGTCCTGGACTTCAGCTTCCAACCTAGCTCCCTGTACTCATTTTTCACATTCTCAGTCCTTTTTCTACCTATGTAATTGGTGCCGATGTGTACCATGACTGTTGGTTGCTCACCCACCCCTTTAAGGATCTTAAAGACATGATCCGAGACATCATGGAGCCTCGCACCCAGGAGGCAACATACTATCCTTTCATCTCGATTGCGTCCACAGAACCGCCTGTCTGTCTGTGCCTCTTACTATTGAATCCCCCACTGCAATTGCCCTCCTATTTCCCCCCTACCTTCCCTTCTTTGCCACGGGGTCAGGTTCAGTGCCGGGGCCCCGGTAGCCTCACCACCAGCACCCCCACTACCACCACCACCAGTACCCAATACAGTATACTTATTATTGAGGGGAATGGCCATGGGGGATCCCTGCACTGTCTGCCTATTCCCTTTCCCCTCCCTGACAGTCACCCAGCTACCTTTTTCCTGTACTTTTGGTGTGACTGCCTCCTTATAACTCCTCTCTATCGCCCCCTCAGCCTCCCGAATGATCCGGAGTTCATCCAGCTCCAGCTCCAGTTCCCTAATGCAGTATTTGAGGAGCTGGAGTTGGGTGCACTTCTCACAGGTGAAGCCAGAGGGGACACCAGCAGTGACCCTTACCTCCCACATCCTGCTAGGGGAGCAGGCAACAGCCCCTAGCTTCCATTCCCTCTACTCTACATTTCCAGAAGAAGAATTTTTTAAAAAACCCTTACCTTACCGAATCTCCACACAATCTTTTTTGGTTAGAGGAGGAGGACGGGTGGGGAATACTATACGTGTAATGTTTCAGGTCTAGCCAATGCCTGAATTTATCTGCTGCTTCCTGGCTCGCGTTCCCTCCACACACCCAGCGCTGAAAACAATTCGCTTGCCGCATGAGGTAAGTTTTTATACAGGGAGAAACAAAAACCGCCTTACCTTTCCGTCAACACTCTGGCTCATGCTGCTGCCACTGAAAATAAGAGGGCTGTTTGCAATTATCAGTAAAGAAGAGGCCCTTTGACCCATCGAGTCAACACCAACTGAACGACTCTAAATCTACACTAGTCCCACTTTCGTGTGCTCACTCAAGTACTTTATTTGAAGGTTATAAGGTTTCCTGCCTCAAATACCCTACCAGGCAGTGCATTCCAGATTCCCACCAATTTATGGGTGAAAACATTTTTCCTCAAATCCCCTATAACCCTCCTGCCATTCGCCTTAACATGATACTCCCTTGTTATTGACCCTTATTGACTAAGGGTAGCAGCTGCTTCCTACCCACTCTGTCTACGCCCCTCAAAATCTGATGCACCTCACCCAGGCCCCCTCTTGGCCTTCTCTGCTTTAAGGCAAACAACCTGAGCTTATCCAGCCTGTCTTCATAGCTAAACTGCACCAACCCAGGTAACATCCCGGTGAATCATCTGTGCTTACTCCAAAGTGATCACAACTTCTTTATAGTGGTGACCAGAACTGCACACAATACTCCAGCTGCGGCCTAACCAAAGGATTTTTTGGTACAGCTGCAGCATAAGCTCCCTGATCTTACAATCTATGCCATGATTAATAAAGGCAAATGTCCTATATGCCTTATTAACCATTCTTTCAACCTGTCCTGCCACCTTCAGGTATCTGTAGACAAGCATCCCAAGCTGCTTCTGTTTGTCTGAGCTCCCTAATACCCTGCATTAATTGACTACTCTCTTGTCTAGCTACTTCTTTCAATGTCATACTATCTACAGTTGGTTCTGACATAACATGATAGTTCCAGTCTTGCCTGACCTTAAGCTACAGAAAATCGAGCAATAAGTGTGACACTTAGTGATTGAAACGGAACCGTGTTATAGCTAACACATGGTAAGGAAAGTTCAGGTTTTACAAATAACATTCTCCAATTCTTAAATCGTGTTATAGCCAGTTTGCATTGAGAAACACACATTATAGTTAAATTCCATCTGCCACCGATCTGTCCATCTGACCAATCCATCTATATTTTCCTGTAATCTAAGACCTTCTTCCTCAATATCAACCGCCTGGCACCATCTTCCTGTCAGCTGTAAGCTCGCTTATCATCGCATGCCTCCCACCAATGTTGTCTTGTGTGTTTTTCATACACATCGCAAATAGTAAGGGACCCAGCACAGATGCCTATGGTGTACTACTGGACACCGTCCTCCAGTCACACAAACAACATTCGAGCAGCGCCTTCTGCCTCCTGTCTGAAAACCAAGTTCCCCTGGATCCCTCATGCTTTTACCTTCTTAGAAATCTCCTAAGTGTGAGTTTGCCATTTGACAGCCAAAGTGCTGCTTTAAAGTACAGAAGTATCTTGTAAGTGGATTGGGCATACGCCACAAAGATTCTGTGTGGCTGAGAGATGTCAGACAGACGATAGATGTATGCAGCTGATACCCCTGGAGCATGCCCTGGGATGTTGTTACCTAGCTTCCAAGATGGCAGTCTGGAGGAACAAGTGGTTAGCTGGTGTTGCCGGGTATCCACTCGGACTTATTGTCATTGACTTCTAGTTTCATTGTGGTGGGATAAGAAGCTTCATGTTAATGAGGCAAGATTCCCTGTAAATGAGACTGTAAACAAGGAGTAATTCACCCCTCCATAAGCATTGTGCTAATGCCTAGGGACAATTCCCACTCTATGCCTGGAAAATGCAGCCAGTTGGCCTTGATATTAGGAAAGGCCTTGCTGGATTTCTAACATGATTCGCCCAGAATTCTTGCTAAAGCCCATGTCGTTCAGGCTCCGATAACATTCTGGCTACAGTTACTGAATTTATTTAATACAACAGTCAGTTTGTGATATGGGGTAATTTGCATAATATAACCTAACATATACTGCATTTATAGTAGCTGGTATTGTTCCAGGTACAAAGCTACTGCATAGTACACCTTTGTTTGTTTAGGGGGAAATAGTGTACTAATGTTTGTTGGTCTTGTGCGTGATTACTGTTAGTGCAATATTGCGTGTGTTTGTACTCATGCATGTAGTTGCAGGTTAGTCCGACCTCAGGTTTTTTTTCTGTCTGTTCTTTTCCAGATAAGTTCTGGTATTGCCGGCTGTCTCTTAATCACAAGGTGTTGCACTATGGTGACCTGGATGAGAATCCACAGGGTGAGGTGGCCTTTGAGTCACTGCAGGAAAAAAGTAAGTAGGAGGGTTAATCAGTAAATTTGCAGATACGTGGTAAATAATGAGGAGGATAACATTCAATTACAGCAGGATATAGACAGACTGATCAGCAACAAATGGAATTCAGTCTGGATAAATGTAAGATGATGCACTTGGACAGGACAAACAAGGCAACGGAATACATGCAGAACAATAGGTTCTGCTAAGCACCAAGAATCAGGGATGTTGATGTGCATGCATGCATGGGACAGGTGTATAAGATGGTTAAGAAGGCATATGAACACTTGCCTTTTTTTAGCTGAGGCATAGAGCTTAAGAGCAGGGAAGTTATGCTGAAACTGTATAAAATGATGTTTAGTCCACTGCTAGCGTGTTGTGGGCAGTTTTGGAATCCACTTTATAAGAGGGATGGGATTGCATTGGAGAGGGTACAGAGGAGATTTACCAGGATGTTGCCAAGCTAGAGAGTTTCAGTTACGAAGAGAGATTGGACAGACTCGGGTTATTTTTCTTGGAGCAGATCTATATTTTTGGTTACTCACTCAAAAGTCTCAATCAGGTTTGTGAGACACTGTTTCCCTCACACAAAACCATGCTGACTATCTCTAATCGGTTCTTGCCTCTCCAACTGGATGTAATTCCTATCTTTCAAAATCACCTGCAACAACTTACCCACCACCAATGTCAGGCTCATAGGTCTGTAGTTCCCAGACCTCTGCTTACAGCCTTTCTTAAATAAAGGCACAATAATAGCAACCCTCCAGTCTTCAGGCACCTCTCCAATGGCAGTAGATGATACAAATCTATAGGGGCCCCGTAATTTTTTCCCTAACTTCCCACAATATCCTGGGATACACTTGATTGGACCGCAGAGATTTGTCCACCTTTACACCTACAGCACTTCCTCTTCTGTAATGTGAACTGTTTTCAAAACATTACTGTTTATTTCCCTGAATTCTGTATCCTCAATTTCTTCCTCCACAGTAAAAACGGACACAAAATATTCACTTAATATCTCTCCCATCTCCTGAGGTACAACATAATGATGACCTCATTGATCTTTATGGGCCCTACTCTGTCTCTAGCTGCTCTTTTGCTTTTAATGTACTTGCAGAATCTCTTTGGATTAGCCTTGACCCTATCTGCCAAGGCTATCTCATATCCTCTCTTTGATCTCCCAATTTCCCTCTTAAGAATGCCCCTACATTCTTACTGCTCTTCAAAAGATTCATTTGATCCCTGTTATCTGTATCTAATATGATTGTTTCTTATTTTTGACGAGAACTTCAATATCTTTATTTATCCACTGTTCCCTACTCTTACCAGCCTTACCCTTAACTCCAACAGGAACATAATGCCTCTGAACTCTCGTTATCACACTCTTGAAAGCCTTCGACTTGTCATCATCCCTTTATCTCTGAACAGTCTACTCCAATCAACTTTGGAAAGTTCTTTTCTCATACTGTTAACATTTTCCTTACTCCAGTTAAGAACTTTAACTTTTATGGAAGGCTTATCTTTTTCATAACTATTTAAAACTGATAAAATCATGATCACTAGTGCCAAAGTGTTCCCCTACCATCTCTTCAATCATTTTGCGCACCTTATTTCCCAAGGGAAGGTCGATCTTTGGTCCTTACTTATTAGTATCGATAAAGAAACTTTCTTGAACACATTTAACAAATTCCTCAGAGATGGTAGGAACTGCCAATACGAGAGGGGATTTTCCCATTCTGTTTCCATCTCTGGCAACCACCTGGAAACTGAATTCTATTTCAAGCCTACCAACTCCCACAGCTACCTAGAATACACCTCTTCTCACCCACCTTCCTGTAAAAATGCCATCCCCAATTCCCAATTTCTTCGCCTCCGCTGCATCTGCACCCGAGATGAGGCATTCCACTCCTGGATATCCCAGATGTCCTTGTTTTTCAAGGACCACAACTTGCCCTCCACAGTGATCAAAAACACCCTCGACCGCATCTCTTGCATTTCCCGCAACTCATCCCTCACACCCCCTCCCCACACTAACAAGAAAAACAGAATCCTCCTCGTCCTCACATACCACCCCACCAACCTCCAGATCCAGCGCATCATCCTCTGCTTCTTCTGCCACCTGCATTCCGACCCCACTACCAAGGACATTTCTCCTTCCCCATCCTTATCTGCTCAGTGACTCACTTGTTCGCTCCACACTCCCCTCCAGCCCCAACATCCCTGGCACTTTTCCCTGCATCTGCAGGAAGTGCTATACCTGCCCCCATACCTCCTCCCTCACCCCCAGGCCAGGCCGAAAGAAACCCTTCTACATCAATTAGATGTTCACCTTCACATCTGCTAATGCGCTATACTGTATCTGCTGTTCCCAATGTGGCCTCCTCCACATCGGGGAGTTCAAGTGGAGGCTTGGAAACTGCTTTGTGGAACACCTACGCTTGGTTTGCGACAAACTACTGCACCTCCCAGTCGCGAACCACTTCAACTCCCCCTCCCATTCCTTGGACGACATGCCCATCCTGGGCCTCCTGCAGTGCCACAATGATGCCACCCGAAGATTCAGGAACAGCACCTCATATTTCGCTTGGGAACCCTGCAGCCCAATGGCGTCTATCTTCACAAGTTTCAAAATCTCCCCTCCCCCGACCACATCCCAAAACCAGCCCGGCTCGTCCTTGCCTCCCTGACCTGTCCGTCCTTTCTCCCACCTATCCACTCCTCCCACCTCAACCCCCACCCCCACCTCCTACATACCAGCCTCATTCCCGCTTCCTCGACCTATCTGTCTTCCCTGGACTGACCAACCCCCACCATAACTCCTCACCTACTCTCACCTTTACTGGCTCCATCCCGCCTCTTTGACCTGTCTGTCTCCTCTCCACCTGTCTGCTCCTTTGTCCATCTTCTGTCTGCCTCCCCACTCCCTCTCTCTTTTTATTATAGAATCCCCTTCCCCTCCCCCATTTCTGAAGAAGCGTCCAGATCCAAAACATCAGCTTTCCTGCTTCTCTGATGCTGCTTGGCCTGCTGTGTTCATCTAGCTGTACACTTTTGTTATAACAAACTCCTCACCATTCAAGCCTTTAACACTATGGCAGTCCCAGTCAATGTTTGGAAAATTAAAATCACTTATTATTACAACCTTATTATTCTTGCATATATCTGAGATCTATCTACATACTTGGCCCTTAATTTCCCTCTGACTACTGGGGAGCCTATAGTACAATCCAGTCAAGAATTAAACTCTGTTATTCTCCCTACACACTAACCTGAGCACCATTGGTTGACCTCAGTGTTAAAAATTACATTGGCTCTGCACTCACAGCCCTTTTAAGGGGAGTAAAGTTCCAGATTTCTACAACCTATTCTATAAAAGCATGCTTTCTGATTCAATCCTAAGATGACACCTGCTTGTTCTCAATACCCTTATCAAAGAAACAATTCTGTTTGTCAGAGATAATGGGAACTGCAGATGCTGGAGAATCCGCGATAACAAAGTGTGGAGCTGGATGAACACAGCAACCCTGATGAAGGGTCTAGGCCCGAAACGTCAGCTTTTGTGCTCCTCTGATGCTGCTTGGCCTGCTGTGTTCATCCAGCTCCACACTTCGCTATCTCTTAATTCTGTTTGTCCACCTCTTTTGAATCCTTTCATCATTTAAAATACCTCAGTTAAACCCCCTTCAATCAAACATGTGTGGGAATACAAGCCGAGTTTATGCAAACTGTCCTTGAAATTTAACCCCTTGTGTGCTGGGAAATCATTCTGCAGGATTAATTACATTCAGGCGATGAACACGACACTGCATGTAGGTTCCAGCCAAAGCTGTGTTAACTGAAACATAATTTCTTCCTCCTTGTATCCCTTGTATGAAAATAAAGGCCAATATTCCATTACTTTTATTACATTTTTAGACCCTGACCACTAGTGTTGTATTGTTGCTCTCCCGATTCTGTTTAGAAAGTTCATATCCAGCTCAGGTATCTTGTATTGGCGTTTATAAACTCTTCAGTGAGCATCACTTATATGATGATATTGATTTTATTTCTGTACAGTTCTGAGATCTCTCACCTACCTAATCAGATTATAACTGCACAAAATCAGTGGAAAACCTTTCATTGTATCGTATGGAATTTGTCCTTAACCACATTCTGCCCAAACCGCACCAATTTAATCTTACCACGGAGTGTGACTGAAATGTTCTGCTGTGTTTCTTTTGTTTCTTTCTTCCCCTCAACATCACAAGATAAATATTGTCATTTACACTTTGTCATTTACACTTTTAGTTTGAGAACAGTTCATTAGGTCTCTACTGCCTTCAAACCTACCTGCTTAGGTGCACTTGTACGTTCCTGAGACACTGTTTGAAAATGAACAGAGAGATTTGCAGGGATTCTCAAAATGCTCCAACTCCGAGTTCCTGTTGTATGAATTAGAACTGTCAGGTGGCATTGATCCCAGAAGCATGCCACTGAAATGCACAAATGCATTTGTATGGTTAATTGCTCTAAATCACTTCCTCCCATGCATGCTGACTAAACTTATTGCAGGCTTTACGAGGATTCTGATATACTTCTACTGCCTATTCTATGTGAATTGGATATCTTCAGTATAGTATGCATCCTAGATATGTCCTTGTGCCTGGTCGTACGTCTGTTGGTGGCACTCTCACCTCTGATGGAAGGTTGTGGGTTCAAGTCTCACTCGAGATTTGAGGATGTTATTGGGCCTGATACACTGGCCCAGTACTGAGGGAGCACTGCAGTATCAGGAGGTGCTGTCTTTTGGATGAAATGTTAAAAAGAGGCTCCTTCAATCTTTTTGATGAATAGAGGCTTCTCCTGGCATTAATTCCAACCTTGCTGTACATAAATAGGTTACTAATTGTTTTATACAACTGCAGTGAAAATTACTTAAAAAGTACCCCATTAGATGCAAAACACTTTGAAACATCCTGAAATTGTGAAATGTGCTGGTTGAGTGCAAGTCTTTATTTGTGCAGTTCGAGATTTGGTTTTGTATGTGGCACACAATAGAAACAAAAGCTTTTGGTAACAGGAACAGCTCATTCCCATTCCATTCCTTCTAAGTTCTCGATGCATGTTTACATCCTTTTTCTCCTCCACGTTCTCAAGGTGATGAAAACAAGTTCGTGAGTCACTCTCCTGATATAATTCGTTCCTTGTGAGTCCTTTCAAATTGTTTATTTGCTGCAGTCGTCATTTATCTCTTCCTACCCTCCTACACGCTGCCAACTTTTGAAATCACGAGGTTGCTGCCATCTAGCTACATGTGCATTTTTTTGTCTAAGCAGTGTAATCAGTGGCAAATGCAATTGGAACACCTCAATAATTCTGTCCATTCTGTTTTCTTTGGAGGTCCAGCTGATCACATTTTCCCAGGTATTTTGGGGATCTTTAAAGGTGAATTCTCCCAGGACCTCCATGTATTTTTAGCCCTATTCTGCTTTCACTGTGTATGGTTATCTAGCTTCAGGGGGCATAGCTTTAAATTGAGGGGTGAAAGATATAGGACAGATGTCAGAGGTAGTTTCTTTACTCAGAGTGTAGTAAGGGAATGGAACGCTTTGCCTGCAACGGTAGTAGATTCGCCAACTTTAGGTACATTTAAGTCGTCATTGGACAAGCATATAGACGTACATGGAATAGTGTAGGTTAGATGGGCTTGAGATCGGTATGACAGGTCGGCACAACATCGAGGGCCGAAGGGCCTGTACTGTGCTGTAATGTTCTATGTTCTATGTTCAGGTGACTTAGCACTTGATTTATGATTTTCCTGCTTATAAAGGACGCAGTAAGCACCATTACTTTTCGATTGATGTAAACTTTGTATCCATTTGATTCTAAAAGCCCGTTATACTTTCACACTCTAGATACTACGTTGCACTGCGCCGGTCACTGAAAATCTGCATGTCCCTCTACAATTATCAGCACATTAAGTTGACTTTGTTGACTACTGGTATGGAATATTACTTCCCACTGGTCACTACAAAGCAATGCAATATTCTGCCTTTCCCTAAAATACTACCATTCTGTTTGGCGGTTTCCACCAAAATATCTTTACATTAAGGTGTTTCACTGAATTTAGCTCACAATGCATTGGAATTCCTACATAACTGGAAGATAAGGGGAATGATGAATGATATAGCCTTACAGCCATGTGAAACAGTTTATGGAATGTTGCTACGATACCCCTTTGGCCTGCAGCTATCAGTCAGTAACCTGCCTCATCCAACAAGACATTATGAATAGATTTCTTCCCTCAACTCTCAATATACTGGAGTGTCCAGTTCATTAGAGAAACATCAAGAGATCATTTCTGTGGCATAGTAATGTGGAGTCAACATTGATTTAATTGCTAACCTTAACTGACTTACCCCTGAACAGGGAGACGATCATAGGTAGCCAACCTACTGTCTCGCTGTGGAACAAAAGGACATGTTCAAGCCTTATTTCTTTGAAGGTTTACAGAGTGTTTTGGACACAAGACAGCTCCTTCCTTAGAGCCAACCAGGTCCAGACCAAGTCTTTGGTCAGAAATGTGAATTTAGCCTGCTGACTAGGGCAGTGCAGTTATTTGTTAAGAGGGATTATACAGAACAAGAATGAAATGGAGTGGGATTTGTTACAAATGTTTCTTACCCCCAGATTTTACTATTTAAAATAACGTTTTGATTTTCATTCCACTTTGTATTGTTAAATACGAATAATCTCCTTTAAGAGGATTATGGGTAATGTAGAAACCTGTGTCCATATTATATCTTGACAACATGCAGGTTTGGGCTGATTAGTGGATCATAACATTGATGCAAAGCAATGACTATGTCCAGCAAGATGGGATCTGACCTTCTCGCCATGATACCATTGCCATCATTACCATCACTAAATCCTCCAGTATCAACATCCTGAACATTACCATTGATCAGAAACTGAACTGAATCAGCCATAAAAATAGTGTAGTTACAAGAGCAGGTTGGAGATTATGAATTCTGTAATGAGTAATTAACTACCTGTTTCCCAAAGCCTGTCTACCATCTACAAGGCACAAGTCAGGAGTGTGATGGAATACTCCCCACTTGTCTGGATGGGTGCAGTCCCAGCAACCGTCCAGAAACTTGACACTATTTATTGAAAAGCAGCTCATTCACCTCCTTAAACATACACTTACTCCAACACTGAAGCAGTGTGGCAGCAGGGTGTACCTTTAACACGACTCAATGTTGCAACTCACCAAGGCTTTTTCACCAACACCAAACCCGTGACCTTTCTCCCCTTGGAGGCCAGTGACATTTGGACAAAATCAATGATGGGCTGCACACCGGATAAAACAGCTTTATTTACTAAGAGAGGTACCTGAAATGTTCAACTTATTTGTCATTTTAATATGTGGCTAAGGTTTATTCCGCCTTATTCTGCAGTGAATATGTTGCTACTGTCAACTGTTGTTTCAAATTAATGTGGGTTAATCTGGAATGCAAATGTTACTTGATGGTGCGTAGTACCAAACAGCAATGCATTTCTCAGCATGTCTCTCCTCGTGTTTGGAAAATCAGTGGCACCTATTTAGAATTCACCAGAGGTAGGTTTACTGTTTTGATCTTCAGGTCAATGCTGACATGTAGTTGTACAAATTCATGTTAGTGTTTTAAGTACATCAGCTCCAATATTGAACAGTTTAGCAAACATATTTAATTTCCTGATACAGACCTGTGCTGGTGTTTCTGTTTGGTGACTCACATACCTATCAGTGGATCTGAGGTTTTCAGGTTTTTCTCCTCTGATGTGTTTCTCTGGCAGTGATTTTCCTCGTGATGTGCAGTGCTGGTGGGATTCAGTGTATCATTTGGGCTAGGATCTTGTCAAGGACCAGCAAGCTAGATTCAGTGTAACAATGGCTGGATTCAGCCCCCAGGCCGGAGGTTGGAGGTTACCCACCCCTGACCTAGAAGGTCTAGGGCATCATTCTGACTCGGAACTGTAAAGCCATTTCCTTGTTTTAGCTGGAAAAGAATCATGGAACTCCTTTCCTAATGGAACTAACTTATATAGGATATTTAGGGATGGGCAGCAGAAGTTGTCCAAGCTAGCAAATCCTGCATCATGTTATATTATTTAAAAAGAAGCTCAGTTTAATGAACCAAAATATTTTCATTGTTAAGACGCCAACTTGCGCTATCATGTGATGACAATGTAACTATTGATTTTAAATGATACAAGATCTAACTACAATAAAGGCAACTAATATTGAATTCTAAAATCTAGAGTAAGCTTGACATTTGTAATATTTAAAATAATTCTGTTGTTTATCAGTACATTGGTATCTCTTGGCATGCGCGCGCGCACACATACACTCTCTTGATAATGATCATTATTCATATGCTTCTCTTTATTTTAGTTCCCGTTGTAGATATCAAAGCTGTGGTAACAGGGAAAGACTGCCCCCACATGAGAGAAAAGAGTGCCCTGAAACAAAACAAGGTACAGCTTAATTCTTTGTGTGTTTTTATGCGTGTGTTATGTGGATAGATAGGAACATTCTATTATTAGACAGAAGGAATGAAGAAGGTTCATCTGATCAACCCAAAGCCTCATGAGAACAATTGATCTCAAATAATTAGTTCAAATAAAACTTGAATAGAAAACAAAGACTGTCCAGCTTGTGGAGAGCTTTGACTAAGTTACCTGTTCTTTCTGACATGGGTCACTTTTCAAATTAGTCATGCTGTATCCTAAAATGCTTATTTTCTGAATAAAATGTCTGTCAGGTGTGACACAGTGAGTAGCACTCTTGCCCCTGAATCACAAGTTTGTGATTTGAAATCCCAGAGCAGATGCTCGAACACACAATATAGGCTGACAATCTAAAACTGTATTGTAAGAGTGCTTCACTGTCTGAGGAGTCATTACACCAAGGCCCTATCTGCTTTCTGAAGATGATGTAAAAGATCCCATGGCATTATTTTAGTGAAGAGTGGGGGTGTTATCCCCTGTATTCAGCCAGTATTTATCTCTCAATCAACATTACAAAGATAGATTAGCTGGCCATAATCACATTATTGTTTGTGTGAAGATAGTAAGAATTGCTGATGCTGGAGTCTGAGATAACACAGCGTGGAGCTGGAGGAACACGTCAGGCCAGGCAGCATCAACAAGCAGGAAAGCTGATGTTTTGGGTCGCGACCCTTCTTCAGAAATGTGGGAGGGGAATAGGGCTCTGAAATAAATCGGGGGGGGGGGGGGGGGGGGGAGGGGGGGAGGGAGGGAGCCGTTGATAGCATGTAGATTGTGGAGCAGATAGGGTAGGAGAGAACACGGACAGGCCAGTGAGATGGGGGTGAGAGGTAGGGTGTCTGGTCTTGGGATGAGGTTGGGGGTAGGGAGATTTTAAAACTGGTGAATTCCACATTTAGGCCATTGGGGCTGTAGGCTTCCAAGGTGGAAGGTGAGGTGTCGCTCATCTAGTTTGTGGGTGGCGTCATTGTGATACTAGAGGAAGCCCAGGATAGATATGTCACCCACGGAGTGGGAGGGGGTGTTAAAATAGTTGGCGACCGGAAGGTATTGTCATTTGTCGCATACAGAGTGCAGGCGCTATATGAAGTCGTTTCCAAGTCTACACTCGGTCTCACCAGTGTAGAGGAGGCCACATCGGGAGCAGCGGATACAGTAGACCAAGTTGACTGATGTGCAGGTGAACCCCTGTCTGATATGAAAGGTTTGTTTTGGGCCTTGAATGGAGGTGAGGAGGGAGGTGTAGGGGCAGGTGTAGCACTTCCTGCAGTTGGATAGAAAGGTAGCACTTCCTATGTCTACAACACCTGTCATGACCTCAAGGCATCCCAAAGTGCTTTAAAGCCAATAAGGTACAATTAAAGTGTGATTACACACGAACAAATGTGCATACAGCCATGTCACACAAACTCGGAAACCGCTTTGTGAAGCACCTACACTTGGTTTGTGTCAAATGACAACACCTCCCAGTCATGAATCACTTCAACTCCCCCTCCCGCAGTCTGGATGATATATCCATCCTGGACCTCCTCCAGTGTCACAGCGATGCCATGTGGAAACTGGAGGAACAGCACCTCATATTCCGTCATTCAAGGCCCAAAACAAACCTTTCGTATCAGACAGGGGTTCACCTGCACATCAGTCAACTTGGCCTACTGTATCCGCTGCTCCCAATGTGGCCTCCTCGACATTGGTGAGACCAAATGTAGACTCTGAAACTATTTCACATAGCATCTGCACTCTGTACGTGACAAACGACAACACCTTCTGGTCGCCAACTGTTTTAACACCCCCTCCCATTCCCTGGGTAACACATCTATCCTGGGCTTCCTCCAGTGTCACACGGACACCACCCGCAAACTGGAGTTGTGACACCTCGTATTCCACCTTGGGAGCCTAAAGCCCAATGGCCTAAATGTGGAATTCGCCAGTTTTAAAATCTCCCCATCCCTGGCCTCATCCTATGTTCAAGCCTCCTCCCCCAGCCCCCCACACCTGCCCCCCCATCCCCACCTCCTTGACCGGACACAATCTGTCCACCCTCTATCCCACCTATCCACCCCTCCCATCCCACTGACCAATCCCCACCACTCCATACCTGCACTTACCCATCACCATCCCACCTACCTTCTCCAGCTCCACTCCTCCTCTCTCCATTTATTTCCCAGTTCCTATCCCCCTGCCCTTTTTTGAAGAAGGGCCCTGACCTGAAAGGTCAACTTTCCTGCTCCTCTGATGCTGCCTGGCCTGCTGTGTTCCTCCAGCTCCACACTGTGTAGAAATGAAAGTCTCCTTTTCCTTGCTTCCTTCATCTCTTGTCTCTTTTGTCTTTGATTAAAATTGTACTAACTACTTTCCACTGTCACCCTCTGGAAACTGTTCCATATCTTCCAGTTGACTGAACTGTTATTTCCACAGGTTAGTTTTCAATTTGAAACCCACTGTGCACCCTTTCCCCTATCTTTGGTTTTACTGGATGAGATGAAGTGGCTGTTTATGGTCTGTGTCATCTCATCCCTTTAAAATCCAGGAAATGGTAATTACTACCACCCTTCTGCCTTCTCTTCCCAATGAAATCATGTCTAATTCATGTAATTCCTTGGGATCCAGTCCCTCCATCCTGTCAGTCATTCTGGTTACTCTGTCTTCTGTATCCTATCAATAACTGCAATATCCTTCCTGTACCATCGTGACAGAACTGTACACTGTAATCCAAGTACAGTTGCACCAATAGTTTGCAGAGTGACAGAACGACCAGACAACTTCAACTGAGCATTAAACCGTTTCGTAATTGGTGTCAGTAAATTGTCAGTCAAGACTCCCAAATCTTTTTCAATTACCATATGCGCTATTTTTATCTGTGTGCGTGTGTATTTACAATTTGAATCGATAGTGTATGTGTACGCATATATATCTGTACTTGTGTATTAACTTGCAATATACTGTTCTGTGAAATTTTCATATTTAAAATATATATTGGAGATTTGATTGTAGTGAGACTGAGCTTTACTTCTGCCACAGTTTATAAATTCATGGGTCCTAGTGTGACACCTGTGATAAAAGATAAAAAGTCATACAATACTATCACTTTGGGACTTGATTGTTTTAAAAAGAGAGGCATGTGGATTTTGATTATTGCTTTTTTAAAAGGTCACCATGTTATTTATGGAACAGTTACCCAAGTCCAACATTGCTTAGACCTCTGTGACCTTGACAGAAAGATGTTCATGCTGTTGAGTCAAGACAGGTAGACTAAACATATTTAAGGTTATTTATTTATTTTGCTTTCAATTGAGTTCAGAAACGAGTTTTATTTTTCCCTCCTGGTCGGAGTTTTTACAGTTCAGTTCAAGGAAGCCAGTGACCCCAGCAGAAGTGATAGTTTGTAAAGTTTCTAGGCCAGGAGAGTTTGAATAGAACTCCCCAAGTTATCCAGTTGAGACACTGAAAGTCCTTAGATTTTTCTGCTTCAAGATTTTTAAAAATTGTCTTGTATATTTATTCTCTATTTAGCTTGATTTGTTTTTTTCTTCCTTATCTGTGTCGTAAACATGCAATTTGTTAAACGACATCTGCATTTCAGAGGCTAACCATGACATTAACTATCTGCAAACTTTTTTTAAAGAGAAAAGTTCTAACAAGCCAGGTTTCATTCTGTGATCTGATTTGCCCAGTAATATCATCACATTGGATCATGATCATTTTTAAATAGCTTATGAACCTTCGAGAGGTTTGCATTCTGTGTGCAATGTAATTAGGACTCCTTTAAGTCTGATATTATAACTGGGATGTGTATTAGTTTGTGAAAAATATACATTGGAGAAACTGAGATCCACAATGTAACCTCTTTGAGTATCATAAAACAACAACTATAGAATTCGTAAATGGAAGCCATCTCATTTTTGTACCTCATGTTGGATGTTATCTTTCCTATTTTTACAGGAAGTTCAAGAGTTGGCTTTCTCTATCCTTCATGATCCTGATGAGGCTCTGAACTTCATCGCCCCTAACAAATATGAGGTAAATTATCACTTGAGTACTGCTGCCAAAAGTACATTTTGTCAACGCTGTTTGACTTGCGTACATCAGGAGCATTCACAAGAAAGCAATGTAAAGGAAAAGTAATATTAATACTGTATGAAAGAACAGTGCTCATTACTTGGCAAGTGAACTCTGGTACAAACATTGTCATGGAGAATGCACCAGTTAAATGATGACTGACAGTTAATTGCCAAACTTTGCTTACATTTTAAACCAGGCAAGTTTTCTCTGCTTAGTATAAGCTATTCCCTGAGAAATCAACCACAGAATGGCTATCACCTATTTTGTTGAGTTATAAAGTCATGGAATCATACAGTTGTACAGTGCGGAAACAGGACCCCCTAGTCCAATTCATCTGCACTGACCAGATATCCTAAACTGATCGAGTTTCATTTGCAGCATTTGGCCCATATCTCTCTAAACCCTTCCTATTCATGTACCCATCCAGGTGCCTTTTAAATATTTAATTGTACCCACTTCCACCACTCCTCTGGCAGCTTGTCCATACACACGCCACCCTCTGCATGAAAGGTTTCTGCTCAGATCCCTTCTAAATCTTTCCCCTTTCATCTTATTCGTATGCCGTCTAGTTTTGGACTCTCCTATGCTAGGAAAAAGACCTTGGCTATTTACCCTATCCATGCCCCTCATGAATTTAAAAGCCTCAATAATGTCACCCCTCAGCCCCTAATGCTCCAGGGAAAATATCCCCAGCCTGTCCCTGTAGCTCAAACCCTCCAATCCTGGTGACATCCTTGCAAATCTTTTCTAAAACCTTCCAAGTTTAACAACATGTTCCCTAAAGCAGGGAGACCAGAATTGAATGCAGTCTTCCAAAAATGGCCAATCATCAATGTCCTGCACATCCACAACATGATGTCCCCACTTGTACACTCATTGCACTGACCAATGAAGGCAAGCGTGCCAAACACCACCCTCACTGACCTGTCTACTCATGACTACATTTTTAAGGAACTATATACCTGCGCCCTTGCATCTTTTTGAGGTACATCCTGTGATATGATGGTTACCCTGATCAGATCATTTCTCACTGTATATTATGCAAACTAATGAATGGACCAAGGTATGTCACATTTGGCCCAGACAAGTGCATAGATTAGCTTGGATTACCCCGGAAGGTTAAAACATTAAAGCAACAGGTAAAACCTGAGGTGCAGTAATATCATGGTCAGTGTTCCCCATTAACAGGAAACTGCCAACAGGCAATAAAGATTTAGTTTTAACACCAGTTTTAAAATCTCCCCACTCCCAGCCTCATCCCATGTCCAACCCTCCCTCCCATCCCCACCTCCTTGACCTGACACAACCTTTCCACCTTCTGTCCCATCTACCCACCCCTCCCATCCCACTGACCAATCCTCACCACTCCTTTCCTACACTCACCTGTCACCATCCCACCTACCATCTCCAGCCCCAACCCTTCAGGTGCTTTCCCCCTCCACATTTCTGAAAAAGGGTCCTGCCCGAAACGGCAGCTTTCCTGCTCCTCTGATGCTGCCTGGCTTGATGTATTCCTCCAGCTCCACATTGTGTTGTCTCTGACTGCGGCATCTGCAGCCCTTGCTATCTCTGAAAGGTTTGGCATGCTTGCCTTCATTGGTCAGTACAGGAGTTGAGACATCATGTTGCGGATGTACAGGTCATTGGTAAGGCCATTTTTCGAATACTGTGTGTACCATTCTGGTCTCCCTGCTATAGGAAGGATGTTGTTAAACTTGAAAGGGTTCAGAAAAGATTGATAAGGCTGTTGTATCAGAGATAATAGGAACTGCAGATGCTGGGGAATCTGAAATAACAAAGTGTAGAGCTGGATGAACGCAGTAGGCCAAGCAGCACCTTAGGAGAAGAAAAGCTGATGTTTCGAGCCTAGACCCTTCATCAGAGATGGGGGAGGAGATTAGGGGGTTTGAGCTATAGAGAGAGGCTGAATAGACTGAGGTTTCGCTCCCTGGAGCATGAGAGGCTGAGCAGTAACGTGTATAGAGGTATATAAATTCATAACAGGCATGGATAGGGTAAATAGCCGAGGTCTTTTTCCCAGGGTAGGGGAGTCCAAACTAGAGGTCTGAGGTGAGGGGAAATATTGAAAAGGGACCTGAGGAGCAAGCTTTTCTTGCAGAGGATGGTGTGCATATCAAACAAGCTTCCAGAGGAAGTGATGGAGGTGAGAACAATTACAACTCTTAAAAGGCATCTGCCTGTCCCAAATGAGTGCTGTGGTATATGAATTTCAGCACTGGTGTGATGCCAGGTATGCATCCCAAACACTGGCAGATTGTATGAAACAGCAAATCCCTTCAACTCATCACAACAGCAAAGGTACTAGCTGTATCCAACCAATAAATGTTTACAAAATTCAAACCACTTTGTCCAACATTTGATATGATTCTGTGATTTCTTTTCAAATTCATTCGTGGGGTGTGGGCATCACTAGTTGTGCCAGCGTTTAATTGCCCACCCCTAGTTGCCCTTGAGAAGGTGGTGATGAGCTGCCTCTTGGAACTTCTGCAGCCCACATGCTGCGGGTTGACCCACCATGCCCTTAAGGCGGGAGTTTAACGATTTTGACTGAACAACTGTGAAGGAACAAGGATATATTTCCAAGTCAGGTGGTGAGTGACTTGCAGGTGGTAGTGCTCCCATGTATCTGCTGCCCCTGTCCTTCCAAATGTAAATGGTCATAGGTTTGGAGGGTGCTGTCAGAGAATCTCTGGTGAATTTCTGCAGTGGATCTTGTAGGTGGTACAGACTGCTGCTACAGAGTTTGTGTTGGAGGGAGTGAATATTTGTGGATGTAGTGCCAATCAAGTAGGCTGCTTTGTCCTAGGTGGTGTCAAGCTTCCTGAGTATTGTTGGAGCTGCACTCATCCAGATAAATGGGGGGAAGTATTCCATTCCATTCCTGACTTGTGCCTTGTCAATGGTGGACAGACTCTGGGGAGTCAGAAGGTGAGTTACTCACTGCAGTAATCCTAGCCTCTGACCTGCTGTTGTAGCCACTATGTTTATGTGGCAAATTGAGTTGAGGTTTTTGGTCAATGGTAACCCCCAGGATATTGATAGTGGGGGATTCTATGATAGGAACACAATTGAATGTCAAGGGGCAGTGGTTAGGTTGCTTCTTCTTGGAGATGGTTATTGCCAGACATTTATGTGGTATGAATGTTACTTGCTAGCCCAAGCCTGGCTATTGTTCAGATTTTGTTGCATTTGAACATGGACTGCATTAGGATCTGAGGAGCTGCAAACGGTACTGGACATTCTGCAGTCATTAGTGAACATCTGACTTTCTGATTGGAGGCAACATTGATGAAGCAACAGAAGATGGTTGGGCCTAGGACACTACCCTGAGGAATTGCTGCAAAGATGTCCTGAACTGACCTCCAACAAGCACAAACATCTTCCTATGTGTTAGATATGACACTAATCAGCAAACAAGTTGTCACTGATATGCATTGATTCCAGTTTCGCCAAGGCTCCTAAATGCCACACGTGTTTAATGAGGCCTTGATGTGAATGTTTGTCACTCTGACCTCACCTCTGGAAGTCGGAGCTTTTGTCCATGTTTGATCCAAGGCTGTAATTAGATCAGGAGCTGAGTGGCTCTGGCAGAACTCAAACTGGGCGTCGCTGAGCAGGTGCTGCTTGATAGCATCGTTGGTAACACCTTCCAACACTTTACTGATGATCGAGAGTAGACTGATGGGGCTATAATTGACTGGGTTGGATTTGTCCTGCGTTTTGAGTACAAGACATACTTGGGCAGTTTTCCACCTTGTTGGTAGATGCTAGTGTTGTAACTGTACTGGGAGAACTTGGCTAGGGGAGTGCCAAGTTCTGGAGCACAAGTCTTCGGTACTGTTGCTGGAATTTTGTGGGGCCCGTGGTCTTTGTAGTATCTCATGCCTCCAACTATTTCTTAGTATCATGTGGACTAATTTGAATTGGCTGAACACTGGTATCTGTAATGCTGGGGACCACTATGGATCATCCACTCAGCACTTCTAGATGAAGATTACTGTGAATGCTTCAGCCTTATCTTCTGCACTGATGTGCTGGGCTCTTCCATCATTGAGGATGGGAATATTGTGGAGCCTTCTCCTCCAGTGGGGTGTTTAATTGACCACCACTGTTCATGACTGGATGTAGCATGACTGCAGAAGCTTGATCTGATCTGTTGGTTGTGGAATGGCTTAGCTCTGTCTATCACTTGTTTGGTGCGCAAGTAGTCCTGTTTGCTAGCTTCACCAAGTTGACACCTCATATTTTAGGCATGCCTTATGCTGCTCGTGGATGTGCTCCTGCACTCTCCACTGAATCGGGGTTGATGCCTTGATTTGATGGTAATGCTTGCAGATTGTGCTGGATTGGACAATTTTTGAATAATCCTGTGTGCAAAGAATTATGCTGACAACCAGTTTGGGATTTTTATTCAGGCTTGCTGCGTGGAGCCCATATTAAGTATAGGAAGCTAAATATAATACACAGCACCCTGTTCTTTGCATACATAAAGAACATGGACATATAGATTGTCTGTTTAAATTCAACAAAAATGTTTCTGAGGGCAGTACTTTAACTGATCAGGATCCACCTGCCTGGTTTAAAATTTAAACAAATTGTCATCTAACTAGTGCATTCTCCATGGCAATGACGCTACTAATTAGAGTTGATTTGTCAAGCAATCAACTGTCTCCTCTCATACAGTATTAATATTGTTTCTCCTTTACAAGTTATTCTCGTGAATTGTCCTGATGAGTGTAACCTATAAAGGTTGGTCTTTTCTTTCTGCAATTCTCAAGTTATGTTACCAAACAACTCGACGATGACTGTTTAAAGTAAGGTTTAACAGGAAAGGACCAAACCCCCACTACTCATGACAGTGAACATATGAACAGGCCAGTTAATTTGCATTACAATCCAGACTGGGACCAACGTATGAGATTCAAGATACTTGCTGATTGAACAAAGTCACAAGATTCCATGGTCTTGAACAAATAACAATAAACTTTACTGTTCTAATGTTATATTGTAATACAGTCTACAATATATACAGAGATATAAAACTTGCATTCTGGCATCCAAATAGATTTAAGCTGACAGAAATAGAACAAAGAACAATATAGCACAGGAACAGAACCTTCGTGGGTGGGTAATAGACACACCATGTCAGGTAATATTTGGAATGTGAGCCCTTTTGTGGCTCTGCACAGCACCTCACACTTAAAGGACCTCAGGCTGATTTGCCACAGGACTCATTTTTCGCACGTGCTCTTTCCTGGGTTTTGTCAGTTTTCTAGTATCACATCAGATCATTCTTTCCTCTCCTGAATTTGCACATACAGCCATACAATCTAGTGGCTGTATAAGACCTTGCCATGCTGCTCAATGACAAGTTTTGATCCTTGGTGTTAGCAGATCAACCATTTAGATATTTACAGTGAAGGTCACTGACTTAAAACAGTAAATCAGTTTCTCTCTCCTCAAACGCTGTCTGACCTATGGTGAATTTCTTGCCTTCACTAAATTTACTATTGAATGGAAACAGAGTTAGAGCAACAGGAGGTACTCCAGGAGGAAATGGAGTAGAGTAAGAATGAACGTTTTCCCTGAAAGCAAAAGGGTGGGACTCTCAAATCTAACCTCCCCTGGCTGTCAAAGAGCAGACCATTTAGAATAAAGCAAAAAAAGACATATGTCAAATAAATAAAGCTCAGTATTGCAGAAAGCCCAGAGGAGTATAGAAAGTCAGAAGGAAGTACAGTCAGAACAGATCCTACCAATTTCTCTGCAATCCCTCCAACATTAGTGACACTCTGGGCTCCAAGTATTACTACAGATTTGCAAGAGATTCCATGACTGCTGAAGACCTAACTCCTGAGCTCCTTCTCAAACTGTCTCAACAACTACTCATGTTCTGGTATTTCACTCTCCCAGTTGGGACTGTGTGGTCCTGAATTACCTGTCGGTTAACTGTCAATCACAATTAACTGGTGAATTCTCAATGGCAATGTTTCTACCAATCCAAGTCAGCTTGCCAACACAATCAGTATTCTCTTATGGACTGTTATTGTTGGTTTTCCCTTGAATTGTTTTTCTTGCAAATTGTCCTGATGAATTGGCAAGACAAGCTTGAAGAAAAGTTGTTTTCAGCAATACTTGGAAAATAGTTCGATTCACCTTCCATGAGTACACGTTGAATGACCTCACAAGCCCCATCTTTTCCATACAAATCAACAATTTCTAATTTTTTTCAAGCTATTGAACCTATTAACTGCTGTTTTTTACCAGTAGGCATTAACACTTGAGATTTGCCCATTCTTTTGTGACCTTGAAAGAACAGAGGGGTAGAAAACAGTGTGTGCAGACTCTGTGAAAAGTGAGGAAAGATAAGGATGTGATTAGGAGTTTCGAATACAGGAATTACAAAAATAGTGAAACTTGGAGTACAGCCAAGACATTTGTGGCACAGCTAAATGCTAAGTAGGATAATTGTAATCAATTACTGTTTAAGCAGATGGTGTGACATGAATAAAATAGAACCCCTACAGTTCAATTTGAGCTAAGTTTGTCCTTGAGGAAGTTTTGTTGAGAAGGCAGAACTTTGGGAAAGAAAATAAAAACTTACATATATACATAATATATATAGAAGGAATACTTTCAAAGTTTGCAGCTGTACAAAATTTGGATATGTAATAAGTAGTGAGGTAGTTAGCAGCAACTTCAGAAGGACATTGACTGAAGGGAAATGGGTAGATACATGGCCGACACAATTTAATACAAAAGATATATAAAGCATTATTGCAAGCAAAATAAGAGACAGTGTAAATCATCAAGGCTTTATGACTTGGCCTGCATCAGGGAAGATGATACAAATTTCAAAAGGACTGACAAAAGCCTGGGAATAACAAGATGCACAGCATTTATATTTAGAAAACTTTCATCATTCCTTCAGCGTCACTGTGTCAAAATCCTGGGACTCCCTCCCTAATGCATTGTAGATCTACAGACTGCAGCGGTTCAAGAAGGCAGCTCTCTATCACCTTTTCAAGAACGATTAAGGATGGGCAATAAATGCTGGCCCAGTCTGTGACACCCACATCTTATGAATGATTTTCTTAAAGTTCTCTGACAAATTCTTCATGACAACACCTAATGCAACCGGTTAGTTTACCAACCAATGAATTTGTTTCTCATGCAGTATGAATTATTAACAACAAAAACAGAAATTGCTGTAAAACCTCAGCAGGTCTGGCAGCATCTATGGAGAGAAAGCAGAGTTATCATTTTGGTTCCAGTGACCCTCCTTCATTACACTACTGTTCCCTATGCGAATTGGTATTCTTGTGTTTGTCCTGATGAATGCACAATGAAAAGCTCCAACAGCAGTCTCTGATTTTTTTTTCCCCAACAACACAGCAGTTCTGTGCTATGACTGACTATAAATTAAATTGCTACAATTTTAAAGAGGATACAAGAACCACATACCAGTCTTTTGAAGATTGCTGGAAATATTTATAATGCATTTATTTTTACAAATACATATTAGCTCCTTGCCTTTTAATAATAAGGCTATCAAGTATAATACCAAATAAGTTAAATACTCTATAAATTGTTTGTTAAATCTGAGCTGCAGTATTATGTCCAGTTGTGGTATCACACTTCAGAAATGATGTCCAGTGCTAACAAAGAGAGAATGAAATAGAGATTAACTAGGAGGTAGCAGTTAGGAATGCCTTCAGTTAACTGGAAGGACTGGAAAATATATGATTTTCCTCCTTTACAATAAAAATTATGGTAAGTTTTAATAGAGTACCTGGGGGAAAACTGCTTAAAATGACAGCCAGTGATAATGGGAACTGCAGATGCTGCAGAATCCAAGATAACAAGAGAGGTTATTGAAGCTTTTGTACTCCTGAGATGCTGCCTGGCCTGCTGTGTTCATCCAGCTCCACACTTTGTTAAAATGACAGCCAGGTTGATAACTTGGTTTTAAGTTGACAAAAAAAACAGTGAAGGCTCAGAAGAATTTTTTTAATTCAACAATTTTTGATCTGGAATGTTGTTGCTTGAAAGGGTAGCGAAAGCAAGTCTAATAGTAACCTTTGGAAGGGAAAGGAAAAAAAAAAATCTAAATTGTGGGGAACGAATGAGGAGTGTGATCAATTGGTACCTCCTTAAGAGCTATCACAGCCAAAATGGGTTGAATACATACAAGGAGAAAGCGTTCAGGAGTTTGGCAAAAGCTGCCTACACACCCAAACAGCAGTGATAAAGAAATGAAATTTGTAAACTTGGACATTGGAGAAGCTTTTTTCCAGTTTAAAGACTGATCTAGTCTGCCTTTATCATGAGAGATAGTAGGAACTGCCAATGCTGGAGTCTTGGATAACAAGGCGCAGAGCTGGATGAACACAGCAGGACAGGCAGCGAGAGAGGAGCAGGAAAGCCGACGCTTTGGGTCTGGACCCTTCCAAAGAAAAAGGGGAAGGGCCTGGGGAAGGGTCCAGACCTGAAGCGTCGGCTTTCCTGCTCCTCTGGTGCTGCCTGACCTGCTGTGTTCATCCAGCTCTGCACCTTGTTATCTCAGTCTTTATCATGTATGTCTCTGCTGCAATATCATTCTGGAGCTTGCAGCTGTGAAGTGAGGTGCATAAACAGTTGGAGATGCAGCTCTGCAGATGAGGAGGAGGTGGGCCATAAGTGGTCTTTTACTTTTTTTTAATAAATACCACTGCCGCAATCCAGTACCATTCATAAACTGCTCAAGTTCAGTTTCCATCTTTTGTGATTTATCACTAGATATTGCAGCTTATTCTGATCATCCTATAATTTTATAATTTCGATAAGTGCAGTCTTTAATTTTCACATCGACTAGGAAAAGCCCAATGTCTCAAGTTCCAAAAGTAGTGAATTTCTTAAGAGTTTTTGAGAATGATTTCTGGAGAAAATGATGTCTTGAACCAAAAAGGGGAGTGGGCTTTTCTTCTGATTTCGAGGTAACGAATGAGCCTGAATTAGCCATCAGTGTAACAGCATGGAAACAGCTATTAATAGTCAACGTCACGACTGAATTCAGTGTTGGGTTTGAATGAGAGAAGGATGAGCTGGGATTAAGTTTTTTGAAATTTATCTCCTTATAAGCCTTAACTGCTTGTCCAGCTAACAATATTTCCACTGACCTTTAGTTTGGCAAACTGAAATATCTGTTTCACTTCACTGTTCTGCATTGTGTACCTAGCAAGGATGTTGACCAGTTAATTTAAGTCTATAAGACTTAATTTTAAAGTTGTAACTGGCATCAGTCCAAACCATGTAGCTTCACCTAATGGCTTCTTTCATCCCCATTGCTGCTGACACTTTGAAGAGCTCTTTGCTCAATTTGAGAAGGTGGCAGCAGCTCCACCATGGCTGCTAGCTGCATTTACCACTGATGCTAGCCAGATGGTTCCTGCCTTCAAAGGAGCTCAACACAACTATTTCAGTGTTAGGCTTGTCTCCTTCCCAGTTAGGGCATTAACCCTTAACAATAGCACTGCAATAGCAAGGCATGCAGGCATGGGGTCAACCAGGTATTCGTCCAGCCTTGAGTTAGACAGATATGAATTAGATGGAGGGCGCTAGTATAGATTTATCAACTTAAGTCACACCTAACCATTATAGCTGAATATTTTAAGCAAGTAGTTCACATTGCAGTTTTTAAAAAAAAGAGTATCTGGGACACACTTGATAATGTTTTACATTAGACAGTTCACAAAGTGAGAGTGCATGGAATGGGGGGCAATATGCAGTGAATTAATTAGGAGGTAAGAGAGAGAGGGAGGGAGAGAACGGATAAGGAGTATTTCTCCATTTGACAGGATGTGACCAGTGGCATTCCTTAAGAATCTGTCTAAGGATGCATTGGGAGATCACTGAACCTTATGTGGAGAGGTTATTGAAGCTAAAAAGTTCTCTATTTGGTAAGATTTGGTTGGAGAGAAACATTCCGGTTTTTGAAGAGGAGATTGGGATAATGTGGAGAAATTTTCTATTGTTAACCAGAAGAGATGATTGTAAGAACTCTGAAAGAACCCTGAAGCTTACTAAATTTGCCCACTTTCTATACTTATTGGGAAAACCGGCTATGCATGATCTGCCATCCCTTTAAAAGTTAATAGACCAAAATGTCAGGCAGGGCTCCTGTTATTTCCACGTAATCAAAGCTGGTGGATGATGCTCACACCAGTAGGTTCCCATTTTTAAAATCAGCTTTTATAAACCGACTGACTCCAATCCCAAATGGAAGTTTTAAAACATTAAATACTCAGGGAAATTGCAGACAGTACTACAAAGTTATATTTATTCAGATAAACAATCTCAGCAAACACACATACTTTTCATTTGGGATGAATGGAGATCAAATTGACTTGAGCAGTTATTGCAATGAGACACTTGAAGCAAGCTTGATTATTTGTTAGTCCTGTAATCTTCATTTTTAATATCTTCTGTGGAATGTAACCTCTAGTTGAAAACTGTACTTCATAATGAAAGATATAGAAAGGTTTATATAGAGTATGATCTTTCCGTACTCCAAAAGACTTTATAGCCAAGTAAGTACAATAGGAGTGGCCACTATATAAATGCAGGAAACTTGGTATCTGGTTTGACGGCAGCAAGGTCCTATTCACAGCATTAAGGAAGTAACAAATAATCTGTTTTAGTGATAAAGTGATGTTGGTTGAGTTTAAAAATTGCTCTACTGTGGCTTGCAATAATATCTACCTAAAAGCACTTCAGATTGGTATCTAAATCAAAGGACAGAACCTCTGATAATGTAGAGCTATTCTGGTTTATTTGACCAGGTTCTTCGTTTGTGAATGTTGGGTATTATCTTAAAAGTTTGAACCTAATTGTTTCTTTTTTAATTCAGGGTGGGAGTGGGGCTTGGTGAAAGATTTTGGGGTAGGTTTTTAAAGTTTTATTTCTGTGTCTATCCCCACATATGAATCCTTAGGAAGAGATCATGATAGCATGCAATCAGGTGGTAGGAAGGGGATAACTGTCTCAAAGCTTGTTCTCCCCTTGGCTGAAAACTTTCAGATTCCTTAATATGCCATTTGTGTTCCCTGCAGTACTGTATCTGGACCGATGGACTGAATGCCCTGCTGGGAAAAGAGATGACAAGTGAACTGACGAAGAATGATCTGGATACTTTGCTAAGTATGGAAATGAAGCTACGCCTGTTGGACCTGGAGAATATACAGATTCCTGAGACACCACCTCCCATTCCCAAAGAGCCCAGCAGCTATGACTTTGTGTATCATTATGGTTGAGCAGTGAGACGACCAGCAACTTACAAGCACAAAAAAAATTAAAGAGAAACAAACACAGCAACATCCTGTGAGCAAACGTAACAACCTGTTCAACCAGCTCGCTCTTTTTTACAAAAAGCCTTCACTGAGTACAAGTAGCGGAAAGACACAAAAGGCCAAACATGCAGTTTCCACTCTGTTCTGGGGGAGCTGGAGGTTCAAGACAGACCTTGGACCCATTAGAAAGAATTCTGTATTTAATATTTTAGACAGGTTTAAGAATTTGGATAATGTGATTTGCTGCAGTGACGTTTGTATGATGGTTCATAATTTATTAGTGTTCTAGTAGGCCAATCTGCTTATGTAGACTTTTCACTGTATGCAAATAATCCTGCATCCAATGTTAGTCGATCCTATTGTTCCAATAGTGGACAACGGATTGTGTTTGTATAATCTAGTCTGTATATAGTATGCACGAATGTCGTAGAACGTATGCACAGGAGAGTTTCCTTCGGATTGTGATATTTGAGATTGCCTTTGAGGAATACTTTCTACTTGTTTTGGAAGCTCTAATTTTGAGCAGTGACTAATTTTGATGTAAATGTACTTGCTATTATTCTCTTCTTTAATCCTCCTCTGAATCTCTGCTACTGTACCATTCTGGATCTTGCAGCTGTGAAGTGACGTTCAGAAATAGCTGGAGATACAGCCCAGCAGATGAGGAGAAGATGGCCCAGAAGTGGCCGTGTATGATTTTTTTTCTAAATACCAATTCTGCAATCCAGTGCCATTCATAAACTGTTCGAGTTCACTTTACATCTTTTGTGGTTTAAACCACTAGATTACTGCCTTGCAGTTTATTCTGATCATCCTTTGACTTTATAATTTGGATAGCCTGGGTCTACATATCAGAATGGTGCTGGTAGAATGTGGTTGAATAGCACTAGGCTTTTTAACAATCTTAGAGCTCTGGCTAAGATGCTTAGTCTCTCCTCTGTTTCCCACCTTTGCACCAAAATTTAATTTTCATTTGAGATCTTCTCACGGGTATTCAGCTGAATAGGTACCTGAATAGGTTGGATTATAGATAATGAACTGTAAAGTACTCGGTTGTTCTTGGTATGCAGGTACATGAATGAATTGGAATACAGGCACTGAATTCGAAGGGTGCTTGAATAGCGTAGATGAGGACACTGATTTATACAGAAAAGCAAAATAACCAGATTATAAAATACTGAATCAAAGGGTCCGTTTGCTAAGAAGACTAACTTTGCTTTTGAGCCATGTAATGAGTGTGCTCGAATATTGTTGCATCTGAGCTTTCTATGAATAATGTGTAATTATAAGTCTCGAGCTTCATTTTTGTCAATAAGTATTACTAACTTAAGGCAACGTTATTAGCATGTTACCATTCTGTCAATAGCAAACCTGTATTTTATTGGGTGACTGGAAGAAAAGCTGTCTTCGCTGATGCATTGGACATGCAGATTTATAATGGAGTGATTTTATTCGGTCTGTTTAATTATGGCTGGGCAGAAATTGAATTGTCGGGAACAAATAACATAAATTACATCCACTTCAAAACTTCGATACTGTCACATCATGCAGGCTGGTTTTATACTTAATGGTGATAACAGGCTTTTTCAAAGGGAGTACGTGATGAGCTATAAAATATTAGCAATGCATCTAACTTCAGCTTGCCCCATAACTTCTCATCCATGATTTTCTAACTATGAGAACATGGTGCTTTAGATTTATGGTCTTTGTTGATTGGGGGTTAAGATTGCACTTTCTCCCTTCTAAAGGAATAAGAAGTCTTAACAACAGTTTACACTTGACAAGACGCATTTTATTGAGAAATTTTTTTTTATATTTACAATAGTGAGATATTTGGGACAGAGTCAGAAACTTTAGAATACATTTGATACTTCGCAATACTTTACAGATGCTGCATTAATGTATTAAATGTTACTCAGTTGAGGAACAGATTATGGGGAAGCAAAGTAAGTCATCAAACTAAATTAGGACCTGCAAACCTATCCAAGAACATTTAAATTACACATTAGGAAGAGGCTTCCATGTAAACAAATACAGGAAATTGTGCCTTTTAAGTAACTGAACTATAAAGTGGATTGCATTTTAATTAGATACCATTGTTACATTCCTCCTACAGAAAAGTATCAGACAGACATTATAGACGCTGATTGGATCATTCTCACACCCAAAATAACAGAGCATTAGATTTTAAAACAATCAGTTCTGGCACAGTGAATATGAGCAGTAACGTCCTGTGAATTAATGACAATCTGCCAGATGTATTCTTCTAATGAACATAATATTGTAAAAGGGAGAGAGATAAAAAGAAAAACATCAAATACTGAAAACCAGAAAGATGTTAGAAATTCAGTGCCAGAGTCACTCACTCTGGAAAACACTGAAAAGTTCTTGCTCTGTCAAATGTGCATCAAAATGATGCTTTCTACACTTTCCTCTGCAGCCAAGCAATGTAAATTTTACTCTGGCAGGGCTGTAGGATAAGTACAAGAACCAGTTATAGTCATCCAACTGAATGGTCAGTATTGTGAGCTTAAGTACAATTTGTCTCCAGTACTTGCCTTTCTTAAAAATAACAGTACAACATTTTGAAAAGTAAGTTCACTTTCTATATGTTGGTGCTTTCCACTCCCATAATCCTTGATGTCTGGAAAGTGTGCCACCATCTCCTGTTAATTCAGTGTGGGCTGGCTGCGATCACTTTCCAGCTGGTGGGAACATTTGAGGAGGCCATTCAAAATCCCAACTGATAGGTGGGAACCTGAAGAATCCTCTGTAAAAACCCTGTTGGAAATGGAAACAATCTCGCCTGGGTGTTGAACATTGTTTTCTAAAATAACCTCTACTCCCACAAAATGTTTAAATCAAACGGATCCCAGAGTATTAAAGCCTAAATTTATTGACAGAAAAATAGTTAACAATTTATTATGGTCTTTCCATTGTGATAATCCCAGATGAGTGATCTTTTTTGTGATTTTATGTATGAAACTATTTTTAATGTCATTTGGGAGAATATTTGTCTATTATACTATTAATGATCAGAATGTTATAATGGCAGATAAGATTTTAAAAAAAACAAAACGGTAACATTTACACAATAAACAGAACACTCTTGCTGTTTTGAATCTTCATTTTTGTTCCAGAAAACTGGGATAATTTGGTAACCCTGCAGTTTTGCTTCAGTGAATTAGTAAAATTATAATATGACTATGTGACCTATTAGCAAATTTGAAAGTTCCATCAGTCCAAACTCAGGATTTTGCATGGTCATCCTTTACAGATGGGCAGAGTAGGCTTAATGCTTAATGTCACCTCAGAAAAAGTGACCAGTGGTGCTATTCTTTTAATATCGTTGTCAATCTAGGCACATTCTTGAGAAATCATGTTAACCCACCCAACACTGAACCTCTAATTCTTTTTGGCTAGGTGCCCTCCGTTCTCAGTAAAATCTTAATCCAGAATATCATGAGTTTAAACACGTTTTATTGGCTTTTCCCTAACACCCTCCCCCCATTCTTAAGTAACTTAAACCAGCCTGCGTATCCTTAATGTAATTGCACTTACAATGGGATCAATTGTACACAAGGCATCCAGAGACTGTAGCGTGCAGGCTTGAATACAAGATAATTGCAGATGAGAAAAGGTCGTCTCGGCCATTCACATAAAAAGTCTACAATTAAATTGTTGTTTAAACAGAAATTGCTGGAAAAATTCAGCAGATCGTAGAATTATGGAATTGATTTGTGAAGAAGGGCCACTGGACTTGAAACTCTGTTTCTCTCTCCTCAGATGCAGCCAGACCTGCTGAGTTTCTCCAGCAATTACTGTTTTTGTTTCAGATCTTCAGCATCCTCAGTTCTTTGTTTTAATTAAATTGTTGTGCTCAGTGAGTCTTGAGTGACTCTTTAAATGTCAAAGTCATCAAGATTTAGAGTTTAATTTGTGGGGAAAAAGTTCCTAAGACTGTACGGTGCTTATAACAACAAAACATTATCACCTGAGGGTCCAGACAGGCTCACCGCAAGGGTTTTAATCATTTGCATTTTGAAAGATTGTATTTGATCATACAAAAGAACAAAATAACAGTACAGCACACAAACAGGCCATTTGGCCCATCAAGACGGTGCCAACATATTATGTCTTTCTAAACTAAAATCCTTTTGCCTCATGTATCCTTCTATTCCCTGCTTATTCATATAGTCAAGATGCCTTCTACATCTCCTTCAAACTTACTCCCTTTTACCTTAAACCAGGTCCCCTAGTAATGATATTTCTACCCTGGGAAAAAGAACCTTAACTATCCATTCTATCCATGCCTTCATAATTTTGTAAACTCCTCTAAAGTTACTCCTGATCCTTTGACGCTTGATTGTCATCATCAAAGATTGGTTATCCATTCACTATTGCTTGTTGTGTGGATCTAATATAATGCTAAGAGATGCAGACATTAAATGTCTTCTATTTCTGCGACCTATCAAAGAGATATAGATATATCTCTGTGTGTAAGCCTGCTTGAACAATTGGAAGCTGAGGTTACAGCAAATTAATGTCTGCAGTTTCAATTTCGATGCTGGGTTGTTTTAGGAAAAAATATGACTTGTTTTAATTGGATTTCAGACCTGGCTAGTATAACTCCCACTCCTCTTTAATATATCACCAGTCCGTTTCTTGTAATAAGGCCCCTAGGTTGGGAGGGTTTCCTTATACCAAGAGGCAAAGCGGCTTTTATTTTTAATTCATTTGTGGGTCGTGGGCATCGCTGACTGGGCCAGCATTTATTGCCCCTCCCTAGTTTCCCCCTAGAGAAGGTGATGGGGACTGCCTTCTTGAACTGCTGCAGTCCACATGCTGTGAATTGACACACAACGCCATGAGGGAGGGAATTCTGGGATTTTGACCTAGCAACAGTGAAGGAACAGCAACCGTGATTGGCTCTATAATTCTAAGAATGAGATCTCATTGAAGCATAGAAGATTCTGACAGAGCTTAACAGGGTGGATTTCGAGGAGTTTTCCCTGGCTGGGAAGTCTGGACCATGGGGGCACAATTCTCAGGACAAGGGGCTGATACACTCAGGGCTGAGACGAGAAACTTTGTCACTTGAAGGTTATGAATCTTTGGAATCCTCTACATCAGAAGGTCATGGATATTCCATTATTGGATACAATTAACACTGAGATAGGTAGGTTTATTTGTTTCTCAGAGAATTGAGTGATATGAGGAAAAGCCAGTAAAATGGAGTTGAGGCTGAAGATTAGCCACAATTGTTCTGTTTGGTAGATCATAATCAAGGGGTTGTGTGGTCTACTGTTCCTATTTCTTATGTTCGAGCTCTCAATATGAAGTTAAGTGTTGAGAAGGGAGGAAGAGTTCCTGAGGCCATGTGGTACAGGCTAACTCTCTTTGCCTTCATCCCTTTTATTTGTGTTTTCAAAACTTGTATCCAATAAGTGAATTTCCAAGTTCACCTTTCTTTTTCAGACACTTTTCCTCTTCCTCCTTGCTAATTCTATGGGCCTGATAGCCAGTCACAACAGAGTAAGGAAACAATCCAAGGTGTTCATCTAGTAATTTGCATTTTCACTGAGGCCAATATTTTGGAATACTGCAGCGAGTAACTCACCCCCATGCTCCCCAAAGCCTGTCCAACATCTACAAGGCACAAGTCAGGAATGTGATGGAATACTCCCCACTTGCCGGGATGGGCGCAGCCCCAAAACACTCAAGAAGCTTGATACCATCCAGGACAAAGCAGCCCACTTGATTGGCACCATATCTACAAGCATTCACTCCCTCCAACACCAATGCTCAGCAGTAGCAGTGTGTGCTATCTACAAGATGTACTGCAGAAATTCACCAAAGATCCTCAGACAGCACCTTCCAAACCCATGACCACTCCATCTAGAAGGAGTTGCAGGCAATAAAGACGACAAATAATGTACTGGACTTCATAGTGAGACAATCAAATGAAGAGCAGGGATATCTTGCTGCAATAATACGCGTCCTTGGTGATCAGCTGGGTTATTTCCCAAGATAATATCATCAATTTCTTCTATAGTGATTTGCTTAACTAATCCAACTGCAATTTCTCTTAAAGTCACTCTTTATTCCCACACTGCATAATGAGACTGGCATGTAGCCATCCCAGGAATTGGTCTGGTAAACTTTTGCTGCACTCCATCTACAGCAAAAACTTGCTTCCTCAAATAAACTGACTAAAGCTGCACATGCTATTCCAGATCCAGTCTCACCAAAGACCTGTATTATTGCAGCAAGATATCCCTGCTCTTCATTTGATTGTCTCACTATGAAGTCCAGGACCTTATTTGTCGTCTTTATTGCCTGCAACATTTTTTTTATTCATTTGTGGGATATGGGAGTTGCTGGCTGACCAACATTTCTTGCCCATCCATAGTTGCCCTTAAGAAGGTGGTTGTGAGCTGCTTTTTTGAACTGCTGCAGCCGTTCTGCTCTGGGTTGAACCACAATGCTATTAGGGATGGAATTCCAGGATTTTGACCCAGTGACAGAAAGGTGATATATTTCCACCTCAGGGGGGTGAGTGACTTGGAGGGGAATTTGAAGGTGATGGTGTTCCCATATGTCTACTGCCCTTGTCCTTCTAGATGGAGTGGTCATGGGTTTGGAAGGTTCTGTCCGAGGATCTTTGGTGGATTTCTGCAGTGCATCTTGTAGATAACACACACTGCTGTTACTGAGCATTGGTGGTGGAGGGAGTGACTGCTTGTGGATGTGGTGCCAATCAAGCGGGCTGCTTTGTCCTGGATGGTATCAAGCTTCTTGAGTGTTGTTGGGGCTGCACCCATCCAGGCAAGTGGGGAGTATTCCATCACACTCCTGACTTGTGCTTTGTCAATGGTGGACAGGCTTTGGGGAGTAAGGGGGTGAGTTACTCACCGCAGAATTCCCAGCTTCTGGCCTGCTCTTGTAGCCACTCTGTTAATGTGGTGAGTCCAGTTGAGTTTCTGGTCAATGGTTACCCCCAGGATATGATAGTGGGGGTTTCAGTGATGGTAACACCATTGAATTTCAAAGGGCGTTGGATAGATTGTCTCTTGTTGGTGATGGTCTTTGCCTGGCATTTGTGTTGCATGAATGTCACTTGCCAGCCCAAGCCTGGATATTGTCCAGATCTTGTTGCTTGTGAACATGGGCTGCTTTAGTATCTGAGGAGTCACGAAGGGTGCTGAACATTGTGCAATCATTGGTGACATCCCCACTTCTGACCTTATAATGGAGGGAAGGTCATTGATGAAGCAGTTGAAGATGGTTGGGCCTGGGACACTACCCTGAGGAACTCCTGCAGATGTCCTGGAGCTGAGATGATTGGCCTCCCACAACCATGACCATCTTCCTACATGCCAGGTATGACTCTAACCACTGGAGAGTTTGCCCCCGATACCCATTGATTGCGGTTTTGCCAGGGCTCCTTGATGCCACACTCGATCGAATTCAGCCTTGATATCAAGGGCTGCCTCGCCTCTGCAATTCAGCTGTTTTGTCCATGTTTGAACCAAGGCTGTAATGAGATCAGGAGCTGAGTGGCCCTGGCGGAACCCAAACTGGGCGTCGCTGAGCGGGTTATTTCTGAGCAGGTGTTGCTTGATAGCACTGTTACTGACACCTTCCATCACTTTACTGATGACTGAGAGGAGACTGATGGGGCAGAAATTGGCCGGGTTGAATTTGTCACACTTTTTATGTACACAGCATACCAGGGGAATTTTTGTGTTGATTCTAGTGTTATAACTGTACTGCTAAATTTATCTGCAAACCCTGTCAGTTTAGCCTCAAAGATTTCAAATAATGCACTGTTTTGTTTTTCTTCCTAGAAGGCAACTTGAAAGTCCAATTGGTGCTGTTTAAATTTGAATCATTGTATCTCTACAGTGTGGAAACAGGCCTTTCAGCTCAACGGATCCACACAGACCCTCAGAAGAGCATCCCACCCAGACCCATCCCCTTACCTCCCATGGCTAAACAACCTAGCCTGCACATCCCCAGACGCTACTGCATGGCTAATCCACCTAATGTGCCCATCTTTGGACTGTGGGAGGAAAGTTGAGCACCCAGAGGAAACCTACACAGGCACAGGGAGAATGTGCAAACTCCAAACAGGCAGTTGCCTGAGGGTGGAATCGAAATCGCGTCCCTGGTGCTGTGAGGCAGCAGTGCTAACCACTGAATCACTGTGCTGCCCTTTTTGTTTTAAACAAAGGAACTGGAGAATACACCAGCCCCCGCTCTAACAGGAGACTGCACAGGAAACAGGGTCCCCTTCATCCACTGCCCTTTCCTCATTGATTGAGTCCACATGACTGACCCTTACACCACTGGTTACACCACATCTTAAATGTTTCACTGCCACTGGGTCTGACAGACAACATCGGAACATTTGTGTTGTGTTATGTTTAGAATGTCCATGTGCACATATCATTAAAAGATGCACAGAGCTTTGCAAAATTCAAATCCTGTTTGGGAGCCCCCACTTGTTATGAGACCCAACTGTTGGTACTGCAGTGAAGTCAGATCCCAGAATGAAATCTGGAATGATGGATAAAAAAGCGAAAGAACTACGGATTGTTTCTGTAAATCAGGAACAAAAACAAAGTTGCTGGAAAAGCTCAGCAGGTCCGGCAGTTCTGAGGAAAGGTCACCGGACCCAAAAGTCTGTTTTTCCCTTCACAGATGTGACCAGACCTGCTGAGATTTTTCAGCAACTTTGTTTTTATTCCTGACACGGTAGATGTTTATTTTAGTTAATGTGTTGGTCAGTCATTCACCTGCACTTCCGCCAATGTGGTATACTGCATCCGCTGTACCCAATGTGGCCTCCTCTACATTGGGGAAACCAAGCAGAGGCTTGGGGACTGCTTTGCAGAACACCTACACTCGGTTCGCAATAAACAACTGCACCTCCCAGTCACGAACCATTTTAACTCCCCCTTCTATTCTTCAGACGACATAGGCATCCTGGGCCTCCTGCAGTGCCATAATGATGCCACCCGAAGGTTGCAGGAACAGCAACTCATATTCCACTTGGGAACCCTGCAGCCCAATGGTATCAATGTGGATTTCACCAGCTTCAAAATCTCCCCTCCCCCCACTGCATCCCAAAACCAGCCCAGCTCATCCCCGCCTCCCTAACCTGTCCTTCCTCTCACCTATCCCCTCCTCCCACCTCATGCCGCACCTCCATTTCCTACCTACTAACCTCATCCCGCCTCCTTGACCTATCCGTCCTCGCCGGACTGACCTATACCCTCCCTACCTCCCCATCTATACTCTCCTCTCCACCTATCTTCTCCTCCATCCATCTATCTTCGGTCTGCCTCCTCCTCTCTCCCTATTTATTTCAGAATCCTCTCCCCATTCCCCTTTTCTGATGAAGGGTCTAGGACCGAAACGTCAGCTTTTGTGTTCCTAAGATGCTGCTTGGCCTGCTGTGTTCATCCAGCTCCACACTTTATTTTGTAAAAGCTGTAGTTTTCTTAACAAACGAAGTTTATTAGACAAAATATGAAGTAAAAAGCACTATCTCAATGCCAAACACAATTGGCAAGTTCTAAAAACACACAGCAAAACAAGGTTTCAACTTGTTTTGTGACACTATCCATTATAGTTAAATTACCACTCCATTGTCAAATCTTTAAATTGTATATAAATATATATATATATATATATATATATATATATATATAAATTATTCTTTTCAGTTTCTGTTCTGTGAAGTGTGGTATCTTATTTCACAAATATTCTCAAAATTGAGAGTTTAAACTTTCTCATTTTAATACCCTGCAGATTTAGCCAAACACTCTTTGTTTGGAAGTTTGATAAATTTAACATTTCTACTGAGCTAACTGTGGTTTCCCTGAACTGCTCTGGGAAAAGAGAAACTCTACTGCTTTTGAACCCAATCAGGTCTTCTTGAAACCACCCCAAAAACTTACAGTATCTTGGTTTTTTGCACGAAAATCAATCCTTGATTATTCTGAACCGAAATCAAGTTAATGGCTTTTAGTATTGACCTAATCACGATTTAAACATCTCATTCCATTAACACTCCAGGTTTCTGGTTACCTGCTGTCTGTCCCAAACTGGATTAGGTTACTTGTTGGGGCACATTTTCTGAACTTGCTTAAAAAAACTTCATAACAGTAACCAGCACCCATATGCTACTGCTTTAAAATCCAAACTCTTAAAAATGACAAATATACTGCATCCTTTTAATATCTTTGAAAGTCAATACTGACCATATATTTTAATGTTCATTTTTAACTTTAATTGTGTGAAACATGACCAGCAAGGGTTATCAACACATTTTTGTACCATTAATGGCTCTTTCTCCCAGAGAAAAAGCAAAACGCATTTCAGTACTTAAACTATGGCAGTTGATGTAGTGGTTAATTTACTTTTCTAGGAGAGATCCCAATTATAAATCATTGCTTTATAAACACATTTAATTTACAATACAGCATCTAATGATAGCATTTGAAAGTATGAAAATATTTTAGACTTAACTTTCAGAATGTTTCAAAAGTCCTCAGCAAGCTTCTAAAAGGTCTCCCTCTAAAGAATACAGTTTGTGGATGTAAACTGATCTATTGAAAAATCATCATAGCAATAGGTGCCAAGTTGTGATAATAAAAGTAAACCAAATGATACAGTCAAATGATAAAAGAATAAATAATAAAAAGATTGCACAATTGTGACTATTTCAGTATACAAATAATTACAACATCTTACAAAATGCAGGTCCCAATTTAAGAAGAAAATTGAAAGATCTATTGTGCTCTATGTTTTACGCTAAAGTACACAAATTTTATATAAAATTAAAAGAACTACAGATATTGGAAATCTAAAAAAAAAATTGCTGGAGAAACTCAGCAGGTCTGGCAGTATGTGTGGAGAGAAAGCATTTTGTTCAGCCTTGGTCTAACTGGGTAGCAGAGAAGGTTTGAGGTGCTGAATGACCTACTCCTGTTCCTATTTATAGTTTTTAAGGCATCTAAAGACAGACAATGAATACTTCTTTTGGTAGTGATGTCTTGGCTTAGGATGAACTGCCTGCACCAAATTGCCACAATTTCTGTACTTATGTTTGATTTAAACCTACTTAGAATAAAACTATCTGACTCACCGACTTCAAAACTAATACAGGCTGTGTAGAGAGTTTTTAGAATCAAATAGTTGTCAAAACTCTTATGTAGTTTCATATTCTTGTTTTATTTCAGTTTTGTATAGCCTCCTTTCAATTGCTTCAGTGACTTTTGAATTTGGTTTTCTGTGGTTGGTATGAGAAAACCATCTTAGCTGGAAAGTTGATGGGGAAGGGACAGTGAATTCTGTATGATAATGGCAACCTCAATTGCAATATATCAAGGTTTTCAGAAATGTCTTTTTCTACTTCTTGTAAACCAGAATTTTGACTCTTTCAGTACAGACTATATCATTTTAATTTCATTTAATTTGAATTGATTATAAAACTTACCTCAATTCTACCATTGTGTGAGATTTCAAATAAATATTTGATTGATTGCTCATCAGTAGGACTCCCAGATAGAGGACGTCTGCAATACAGCCAAAGGATCTTCACATGGACTTATTTTTTACTTTTTGGTTTTATACTCTTGAGAATTTAGGGTTGACTTTTGTCGGTGTTTCGGCAGCTCTTTTCTGTGCACATTTGAGTGTGGTTTTGCCAAGTGCATTTTATAAGCCACAGGTGCAGTTCTGTGGGAGAGACAGCACTGCAACAGAGTGGATGTTGTGCACATATGGCAGGATTACGAGCAGCACGAGACAGGTTAGAAGGATGTGCATTAGCTGGTGTGGAGTTTCGTTTCATGCATCACTACAAAGGGTAATGCCATAGACAGGAGTGGAGATATGAAACTGGAAACTGCTGAGCTGCATTAACTATTGCATTATTCTAGACAACAGTAGAACGATAACCTTGTTTATATGGCAATGTTTAGCCTGAATCGCCTAATTTTTTTTACTTGCAAATGAAATATATATTGTTTACAACTCCTGTACAACTTTAGTCAAAAGTTTACATAGCTTATTAACCTGAATGACCTACAATCATTAAACATGATTACCTTCAAAACTGTTAAATGAAATGCTCGTTATTTGTTTTAATATGCTAATTTGCTCTTAAATATTTTGTATTTTGTTTGAACTGATTGTAGAATTTACCTCAATTTAGTATTGTTGAAGTTGATTTCAAATATATCCTTGATTGTTCATATAACAATTCCAAATCGTCCATATTGATAATTATCAGGACTGGGTGAAATTAGTATAAATAAATATAGAACAAGGTAAGGTCTTTTTAAATACATTCTCAAACTATGAGACTGGCATGGTCACCTGACTCCTGCTGTACTTGATAATGAGGTGGTGAACTACTGTCTTGAACAGTCTAGCTGAAGAGGATAAATCCACAAAACTGTTTCTAGGGAGATCCAAGAATTTGACCCATTAACACTTAAGGAATGATAATTTCATCAGGGTTGACATTTCTGATGCAATATTATCTCTAGTGTGAGATGTTAAATTGAGTTCTATCTTCTCATCCAAGTGTTGGTCAAGGATGTAATATAGCATTTTGTGGAAAGGGAAACTCTCCTGGTATCTCTTTCAATGCTTATCTCTCATTAGAAGAATGAAAGGTGATTTCACAGAAACATATAGTATTCTTAAGGGGCTTGATAATGTAAATGTTGAGACGATGTTTCTCCTCTTGGGAAATCTAGGACCATAGTCTCAAGCTAAAATGGCACCAATTTAAGACTGAGATGAGGAGTTTCTTCTCTTAGAGGGTTGCAATTCTTGGGAACTCCTTGTCATACTGAGCTGTGGGGCAGAGTCCTTGTGTATATTTAAGGCTGAGGTTAGGTTCTTTATCAGTAAGGGAATCTATAGTTTATGGGGAAAGAGGAGCAAAGTACACAATGGACACGTCAGATCAGCCATGATCCTACTGAATAGCAGAGAAGGCTTGAGAGGCTGAATGGCCCAATCTGGTTCCTATTTCTTATGGTTTTCAAAACATCTAGATATAGGCAGTGAATACAATTCTTGTGAGTGATGTCTGGGCGTAGACTGAATCATTTGTAGCCATTGCACTGCCTTGTGAGAGCTTACTATGTGCAAACTGGCTGTTCTTCATTGGCTGTAAGGTGCAATGAGAAGTCCTAATGATGTGAGATGTGCTGTATAGAAACAAGACTTTAGAATCCTCTCCCATTCGGGGAAATAGCTAAATTGTTGCAAAACTTGCATCAAAGTGAGGATTCTAATTGGGAACACATTCCAAACTAAAATCATCCTTCCCATCAAATTAGCTATTGTTTATGTAAACCAGGCACCATTCTGCATGTTTGGTATTCCTCTTGTGGGTTCTCGAGGTCTTCCGGGTGGATTCCGCCAATATCCCAGAATGCTTAGCACTGTCGGTGGGAGGAGGGCGTTGCGAATTTCCCAGGCTGCTGCGCGCGCCTTTTCTACCTGCCGTATCTTGCGGGAATTTTTGTTTTCTTCTGCCATCCGTTGGATTGTGCGCCCATCCCGCCCGCAATCATGGTAAGAGAGCTCGATACCCTAACCGTGGACCCCGATGAATGATGTCGACGGTATATTGCGTGGCGAACAGTCCGAGATGGCTGACGGGTCGAGATGATAAACCACCACCCCCCCCACCTCCATCCCAGACCGCGGCCTGGTAATCGGGCTTCCGCAATAACTGTGAGGGAGGGCAGCTTTAAACCGTCCAGGCCCGGGCTTACACTAGTAGTTTTCGTGCTCGGCATCCTGCGTGTACTAAATGAAGATCTCAAAAGCAGCACAAAGCCCTCAGTACGACCATAAAGTGGTATTCAGTGTCTCCTCCATTCAGCCCGGGATTAGTTCCCCATCGTCTAGGTTTGGTTAAGAAAGCCACTCTCACAATGGTGACTAAGATGAGGGGAAAGGAATTGATGGGGAACAGACAGCGTGAAAAAAGGAAAGTCTTCCATACAAATTTTACCCCTTTCTCAGACCAATTTCTGTCTGGTGAAGGGTCTCACCTGCTGTGCTTTGGGATCGATTGATCTGTTCTGTCCACGATTTTCCCCGCCTTTGCAAAAGACATAACCTGCTGATTATGATCCGAGCCTCGCTAGTGAATCACGTCGGGTTGTTAACCAGCTGAAAAGGAAAGAGACGCTTTTATTTTTATAGAGCCGTTACTAATTACAGGTTACTGAAGAGTGTTTTACATCTGATCTACCTTTTGACGTTTAGATCGTGTTCTAATAAACTTGAGCAGTCAACTTGTACAGCAATTTTCCACCACTGTCAATGTTTCTCGTAATATTGACTTTTAATAAGTAAATGTTGATCAGGATACCAGCCATTACAAAACCGTGTTGAGATTGTCCATCTACATCCACCAGAAGAAGGTAGATGGACTTCAGTTTAATATCTCATCTGAAAGTGAGAATATTGTCATGGGCAAAGCTTTCACTCATGTTAAATTAACAGCACTAGGAACCAAGTTTGTCTAATGTGAGCCCAAGATTAGACACTGATGCGATCAAGTAACTCACCAGACAGTTTGTAAAATATACATCTTGAGACAAAAAACTTTTTAAACATTGTTTACTGTGTTGGAAGAGTTTTCTGTTAAGTCTAAATTCTTCCATGGTGTGCAGTTTTTCCTGTGTATGTTTTACATTGGTTTCAGAGCAATTTAGGATCTGGTGTGATTGGAATGGAAGCTGGATTGGGAAATTTCTGCAACACTTCAGACCAAGGGTGGATGTAAATTCCAGACTTATCCTACATAGCTCCACATTGGATCAAACAGACTGCACAAAAATCAAATTTATGGTTTGACTCATTTAATTTTAGATCCTTGTATTTAGTACATGGGAAGCTTTCATTCTGCCTTGATTGGACCTTGCATGCTAATGAAATGGCAGTTTGCCAGTTTACTTCCGTGTAATCCCTCAGTGAATCCTTTCAGTAGTAAGGACAGGCATTGTGTTGTCGAAATTAGATGGAACATGACTGCTTGGAATGCAACAAATTGTTCAGGGGCACCTTTGCTGAACTAGCATTGAACATGTGAAGAGCTGAATTGGCCTTCTGTGTACGTGCTGCAGTGTAAAAGTTTAAGCTGAAGCTAGGTTGGAAGGCAACAAGTATTTCTTGTTAGAATGTTTGGGCTGTATAGCAGTTTCCATCACCTTGATGTCACTTTTGTTTCACATCTCAAGTTTGTTGTTCAGCTAGGCATCTGTTGGCAATAATTCTGTATGTTTGAATCGCCAAACTGTGCTAACATGATGTTAGATAAATAATAGTTGGTGTGCATACAAGTCTAAACGTGATTAGATTGACATGTTTGAAGTTGGAACATTTGAGCATGTGGACTGATTGCTGTGTTTCCCTCAGACGGTGGGTAAGAGCAGTAAGATGCTTCAGCATATTGACTACAGAATGAGATGCATCCTTCAGGATGGGCGCATCTTCATTGGAACCTTCAAGGCGTTTGACAAACACATGAACCTCATCCTATGTGACTGTGATGAATTCAGGAAGATCAAGTAAGAGCACTAAAAATTCTTAATACAGATGCTTAAAAGTTTTACTCATGATAAATTCTGTACATGTGGTCCAGTATCATCATCACTAAGTATCTTCTGTCAGAAAGCCATGTTGCTTATCTAAAAATTGAAAGAACTGTGGATGCTGTAAATCAGAAACAAAAACAAATTGCTGGAAAAGCTCAGCAGGCGTGGCAGCATCTGTGCAGAGAAATTGGAGTTAAAGTTTCGGGTTGAGTGACTCTTCCTCAGAACTGACAAAGGGTCACTCGACCTGAAACGTTAACTCTGATATCTCTGCGCAGAAGCTGCCAGACTCGTGGAGCTTTTCCGGCAGTTTGTTTTTATTTCATGTTTATATACAGCTTGGTGACAGTCTTCATTGGGGATGAGATGGCCTAGTGGTATTATCACTGGATTGTTAATCCAGAGACCCAGGTAACATTCTGGAGACCCAGGTTTGAATCCCACCATGGCAGATGGTGGAATTTAAATTGAATAAAATCTAGAATTAAGAGTCTAGTGATGACTGTGAGTCTATTGCCAATTATCAGGAAAAACCCATCTGGTTCACTGTCTTTTAGGGAGGGGAAACTGCCAGCCTTACCTGGTCTGGCCTACATGTGACTCCACACCCACAGCAATGTGATTGACTCTTGACTGCCCTCTGGGCAATTGGGGATGGGCAATAAATGTCTAGCCAGCAATGTCCTCACCCTGTCAATGAATTAAAAAAATTTACTCAAACCCTACCCTATAATGAATTTGCAGTTTGCAAGCTCTGGGCCAATCTTGAGAACTTTGTTTAAAAGAAAACAGCAGAGTTGATGACCTCAGACACAGTGCAGAATTCATTCTATTTTCTTCTTTTTCTTTAATGGTGAAGAAAATATTATCCTTTGCCATAACCTATGCAGTATCCATTATTGAGCATCCATTATTAGATATTCCATGTTACTTTTGTTGTATTTAGCTATTTGCAGTTATTCTTTGCAGTAAACTGATGCACAGTTATTTCATTTGTAGTTTAAAACTGGTGTTGAAGTAAAAGTACATCAGTGCCTGATTTTGTGTTTAATCTCACCTCCAAAATGTCAGTCTGTCTTGCCGACCATTTTTCAAGGCACTTGGAAAATTATAGGTACCTTTTGAGGGTGCCTGTTGGACAGCATGTTCGTTGCAAACTAGATGCCTGCATTTTATGTTTGTGCATAACTTTGTGAATAATTGACAACCAGGACAATGCCTTTAGTATTTGTTCATAGCAGGTGTTTTAACACTTAATGGAAAAGTTTATTGCCAATTTTTAGTGTGTTCAGTTGGCCATTTTTGTTACTTGTGGACAGCACAGAATGGTCTTTAACTGTATCTGTGTGTGTGGAATGAGTTCATAATTGATGGCTTTCGTAGTTGATTAGCCTGCCTGCAATTACTTTGCAGAGTTGGAAATGAAGAATGGACCTTTGTGGGTGGGGTACTCATGGGTACCAGGCAACATTCACCAGTGATTTCAGTAGTTTCCGAGTTCAATAGCAGCTATAGCAGTAACTTCACTTTGTAAACACAATGTCCCCACATAACAAAAGGCAGTCTTTTTCTTGTACAGCAGGGTAGGCAGTATTCAGTATGACTATAAACCGTAAGGCCATGAGAAATAAGAAAGGAGTGGGTGGTTGGGCTACTTGAGCTTGCATCACTATGTAGTGAGATCATGGCTGATGTGATGTTCCTCACTTCACGTTCCTTCCCTCTCCACATAACGCTTAGTTCTTCCACTGGTCAAGAATCTAGTCAGTACAGTGTGGAGCTGGAAGAACGCAGCAGGTCAGGCAGCATCACAGGGGCAGGAAAGTCAACATTTCCAGTTTACATCCTTCATCAGGGCCATTGACCTTCCTGTCCCTGCAATGCTGCCTGACCTGCTGCATTCCTCCAGCTCCACATTGCATTTACTCTGACTCCAGCAAGTGCAGTTCTTGCTATCTCCTGGTCAAGAATCTAGATATCTCAGCCATAAGTATACACAAGTACTCTGTCCCCACAGCTCCCTGGCAAGGAATTCCAAAAGTGCTTAATCCTCAGAAGAAATCCCTCTAAATCTGTTAAATTGGTGCTCCTTTTATTCTGAGAAATGTCCTCTGGTCCTAGGCTCTTCCATGAGGGAAGAGGTCTGAAGTGACTGCTTGGAATTGGAGACTTTGCTTACCTTGTTGTAAAATGTTGTGGGTGGGGGGTAGCTGGTTATGAAAATGTAACTCCTTTATTTTCCCTCAAAGGCCAAAAAACTCCAAGCAGCCAGAGCGGGAGGAGAAACGTGTTCTTGGATTGGTTTTGCTTCGAGGTGAAACTCTGGTTTCCATGACTGTGGAAGGACCTCCTCCCAAAGACGTGAGTATCCAGGTTCCACGGAGTTCTGGGAAATGGGATGGTTCTGATCTGAAAGCAATTTTTGAATAATCCCTTTTTAAAAAAGAAACTGTTCAGTTTAATAACACTTTAGTATTTGGTTTCCAGCTGCTTTTTTCTCATTCTAGTGTGGTATTAAGCTTGAATGAATGAATGAATTAGTCATTGAAGCAGAGAATTACTTTGAGGAGTAATGTGAAGTGGGTGGAAATGTCAAACTAGGGTGAGGGTGACATGGTAATTAGTGGTGCAGATGAACTTGTTCAAACCGACTTAATCTGATTTGAAGTAAAGCTATTTTACTTTTTGAATGTGTTAGCAGCTAAACACTTGGATGATTAGCTGAAAGAGAGATCGAGCAAATTTTATCATGTTGTGATCTTACATTTGAGCAAATTCATGGATACACTGTGGTGTGACTATTGAATGTGAACTCAACAAAGCTGAGCCCATTATCTAACAAAGATAATGGGAACTGCAGATGCTGGAAAATCCGAGCTAACAAAGTGTGAAGCTGGATGAACACAGCAGGCCAAGCAGCACCTTAGGAGCACAAAAGCTGACGTTTCGGGCCTATACCCTTCATCAGAGAGCGGGATGGGGAGAGGGTTCTGAAATAAATAGGGAGAGAGGGGGAGGCGACTGAAGATAGATAGAGGAGAGTATAGGTAGGGAGGGGATAGGTCAGTCCGAGGAGGACGGACAGGTCAAGGAGGCGGGATGAGGTTAGTAGGTGGGAAATGGAGGTGTGGCTTGAGGTGGGAGGAGGGGATAGGTGAGAGGAAGAGCAGGTTAGGGAGGCGGGGACGAGCTGGGCTGGATTTTGGGATGCAGTGGGGGAAGGGGAGATTTTGAAGCTTGTGACGTTCACATTGATACCATTGGGCTGCAGGGTTCCCAAGCGGAATATGAGTTGCTGTTCCTGCAACCTTCGGGTGGCATCATTGTGGCACTGCAGGAGGCCCACGATGGACATGTCATCTAAAGAATGGGAGGGGGAGTGGAAATGGTTTGCGACTGGGAGGTGCGGTTGTTTATTGCGAACCGAGCGGAGGTGCTCTGCAAAGCAGTCCCCAAACCTCCGCTTGGTTTCCCCAATGTAGAGGAGGCCACAACAGGAACAGTGGATACAGTATACCACATTGGCAGATGTGTAGGTGAACATCTGCTTGATATGGAAAGTCATCTTGGAGCCTGGAATGGGGGTGAGGGAGGCGGTGGTGTGGGGCAAGTGTAGCACTTCCTGCAGTTGCAGGGGAAGCTGCTGGGTGTGGTGGGTTTGGAGGGGAGTGTGGAGCGGACAGGGAAGTCCCGGAGAGAGTGGTCTCTCCGTAAGGCAGACGAGGGTGGGGATGGAAAAATGTCTTGGGTGGTGGGGTCGGATTGTAGATGGTGGAAGTGTCAGAGGATGATGCGTTGTATCTGGAGGTTGGTGGGGTGGTATGTGAGGACTAAGGGGATTCTCTTTGGGTGGTTATTGTGGGGGCGTGGTGTGAGGGATGTGTTGCGGGAAATGCGGGAGACCACTGCGGGGTGGGGTGGGGGGGGAGTTGTGGTCCTTGAAGAACGCGGACACCTGGGATGTGTGGGAGTGGAATGCCTGATCCTGAGAGCAGATGCGGCGGAGGCGAAGGAATTGGGAACAGGGGATGGAATTTTTGCAGGGGGGTGGGTGGGAGGAGGTGTATTCTATGTAGCTGTGGGAGTCGGTGGGCTTGAAATGGACATCAGTTTCTAGCCGGTTGCCTGAGATGGAGACAGAAGTCCAGGAAGGTGAGGGATGTGTTTGAGATTGCCCATGTGAACTTGAGGTTGGGGTGGAAGGTGTGGTGAAGTAGATGAACTGTTCGAGCTCCTATTGGGAGCAGGAGGCCGCTCCAATTCAGTCATCAATGTAACGGAGGAAGAGGTGGAGTTTGGGGCCAGTGTAGGTGCAGAAGAGGAACTGTTCCATGTAACCTACAAAGATGCAGTCATAGCTTGGGCCCACGGCCACCCCTTTTGTCTGTAGGAAGTGGGAGGAGTAGAAAGAGAAGTTGTTGAGGGTGAGGACGGGTTCGGCTAGGCGGATGAGGGTGGAGGTGGAGGGGGACTGGTCGGGCCTGCGGGACAGGAAGAAGCAGAGGGCCTTGAGGCCATCGGCATGAGGAATGTCGGTGTATAGGGACTGGACGTCCATGGTGAAAATGAGGTGTTGGGGTCCGGGGAATTGGAAGTTCTGGATGAGGTGGAGGGCGTGGGTGGTGTCACGGCTGTAGGTGGGGAATTCCTGGACCAAGGGGGAGAAAATGGAGTACAGATAGGTGGAGTTGAATTTGGTGGGGCAGGAGCAGGCGGGGGGACAAAGGGTCGACCAGGGCAGGCAGACTTGTGGATTTTGGGAAGGAGATAGAAGCGGGCAGTGGCAGGGTTGGGGAACAATAAGGTTGGAGGCTGTGGGTGGAAGGTCACCTGAGGTGATGAGGTCGTGGATGGTATTGGAGATGATGGTTCGGTGCTCGGGAGTGGGGTCATGATCAAGGGGGCGGTAGGAGGTGGTGTCGGAGAGTTGGCATTTGGCCTCGGTGATGTAGAGGTCAGTGCGCCATACTACCACTGCGCCTCCCTTGTCTGAGGGTTTGATGGTGAGGTTGGGGTTGGAGCGGAAGCCTGCCCGTTCTGCAGGGGCGAGTTTGGAGTGGGTGAGAGGGATGGAGAGGTTGAGGCGGTTAATGTCTCAACAGCAGGTGGCAACCAGCTAGAAACTGATGTCCATTTCAAGCCCACCGAGTCCCACAGCTACCTAGCATACACCTCCTCCCACACATCCTCCTGCAAAAATTCCATCCCCTATTTCCAATTCCTTCGCCTCCGCTGCATCTGCTCCCAGGATGAGGCATTCCACTCCTGCACGTCCCAGATGTCTGCAATCTTCAAGAACCACCCGCCGCAGTGGTCGAGAACGCCCTTGACAGTGTATCCCACATTTCTGCAACACATCCCTCACACCCCACCCCCGCATTAACCACCCAAAGAGATTCCCCCTAGTCCTCATATACCACCCCACCAACCTCCGGATACAACGCATCGTCCTTCGACACTTCCGCCATCTACAATCCAACCTCACCATCCAAAACATTTTTCCATCCCCACCCTTGTCTGCCTTCCAGAGAGACCACTCTCTCCGTGACTCCCTTGTTCGCTCCACACCGCCCTCCAACCCCACCACACCCGGCACCTTACCCTGCAACCGCAGGAAGTGCTACGTTTGCCCCCTCACCCCTATCCCAGGCCCCAAGATGACTTTCCATATCAAGCAGATGTTCACCTGCACATCTGCCAACGTGATATACTGTATCCACTGTACCCGTTGTGGCCTCCTCTACATTGTGGAAGCCAAGCGGAGGCGTGGGGACCGCTTTGCAGAACACCTCTGCTCAGTTCGCAATAAACAACGGCACCTCCCAGTCGCGAACCATTTTGACTCCCCCTTCCATTCCTCAGACGGCATGTCCATCATGGGCCTCCTGCAGTGCCACAATGATGCCGCCTGAAGGTTGCAGGAACAGCGACTCATATTCCGCTTGGGAACCCTGCAGCCTAATGGTATCAATGTGGACTTCACCAGCTTCAAAATCTCCCCTTCCCCCACCGCATCCCAAAACCAGCCCAGTTTGTCCCCTCCCCCCACTGCACCACACAACCAGCCCAGCTCTTCCCCTCCACCCACTGCATCCCATAACCAGTCCAACCTGTCTCTGCCTCCCTAACCTGTTCTTCCTCTCACCCATCCCTTCCTCCCACCCCAAGCCGCACCTCCATCTCCTACCTACCAACCTCATCCCACCTCCTTGACCTGTCCATCTTCTCTGGACTGACCTATCCCCTCCCTACCTCCCCACCTATACCCTCTCCACCTATCTTCTTTTCTCCCCATCTTCGGTCCGCTTCCCCCTCTCTCCCTATTTATTTCAGAACCCTCCCCCCATCCCCCTCTCTGTTGAAGGGTCTAGGCCCGAAATGTCAGCTTTTGTGCTCCTAAGATGTTGCTTGGCCTGCTGTGTTCATCGAGCTTCACACTTTGTTATTCCCCTATTCACTAACAAATAGTGATTCAGTAATCAGTTGGTTTGCAAGTATTGGCTTATAGCTGGTGTTTGTAACTTCAGATTTTGAAGGCCTTTCCTTTGGGAATACTAATATGCTAATGTGTTGCCAGGATGTACTGATGGGTGTCAGTCTTTGTGAGCTACTAAGCTGGCATCTAGTTAATGAACCATAGCAACACTTTGATACAAATCAATTTTGCTTGAGTTCAAGGTGACAAAGAAGCAGTGAAGTCTCCATTGCAAGTGAGATTAAAGAATTATGTTTGCTCGCCCTCATGGTTATCATTGGTACAGGTAGTGCTGTTGCTGTTCATGGTCAGTGCCAGGGAGATTGCAGGTGGTGATTTGTGATGGATGCTGGCGCACGGGGGGAGGAAATTGGGGGACAACATGACTGGTAAAGCACTAATAATTGACCGTTTTTATGGAGATATTCTTTTATCCTGCCATTTTTGTCCGTTGTGTGACCAAAGGAGATCTGGTGGGAAAAGAAATTGTAACAGCCTGTCATTCTGTGATTTGTTGGTGTATTAAATTTGCATTTTGGTTTTTTTACTTGCTGCGCAGAATTTTTGAATAACTTGCTGTCCTTTTTATTACAGACTGGAATTGCTCGTGTGCCTCTTGCTGGTGCAGCTGGAGGCCCTGGTATTGGCCGGGCAGCAGGTCGGGGTGTCCCTGCTGGAGCACCAATGCCTCAGGCCCCAGCTGGGTTATCAGGTCCTGTCCGAGGAGTAGGAGGCCCATCTCAGCAGGTGAAAGTCTTTTTTTTTGTCAGTTGTGTTGCAAGAATGTGTTTAATGCAAGTTGCTTACTTATAGATAAAATGCTTAAAAATATTTAATTTATAATTTGTGTAATGCAGTTTAGAGTCATGTAGCATGGGAACCAGGTCCTTCTGCCTAACTTGTCCATGGCGATCAGATTTCCTAAACTGAATTGGTCCTGTTTGTCTGTATTTGGCTGATTATCACTCTCAACCTTTCCTATCTATGTACCTGTCCAAATGTCTTTAAAATGTTTGTGATTTGACCTGCCTTCCAATTTCTCTGGCAACTTGTTCCATAAACGCATCACCCTCTGTGAAATAGTTACTTGTCAAGTCCCTTTTTAAATCTTTCTCCTCGCACCTTAAACCTGTGCCCTGTAGCTTTGTACTCACCTACTGTCAGGGTTTTGGTGGAGTGGGGGGAAGACAGTTCACCTTATGCCTCTTGTGATTTTATAAACTTTTAAAAGGTCGTCCACTGGCCCCATGTACTCCAGAGGGCAAAGGTCTCGGTCTGCCCTTATAACTTGAACCCTCCAGTCTCTGATGTTCTTGTAAATTTTTTTTTGCACTCTTTCCACTTTTAACATCCTCCCCACAGCAGGATTGTATGCAGTATTCCAAATGTGCCCTTAACGATGTCTGTTACAGCTGGAACATGACATCCCAACTCCTGGGCTCAATACTCTGACTGATGAAGGGAAGTGTACTAAACACCACCTTCACCACCCTGTCTACCTGTGATTCCACCTTCAAGGCGCTATGTACCTGTCCCCCATTGGGCTCTGCTCAACACCGCCCCCAGGGCCCTACCATTAACTGAATCCTGCACTGATTTGTGTGACCAGAATGCAACTCCCTCAGTTTGCTGCTCAACAAAGGTAACTTGCAGTAACTTTGGCTGATGGTTGCTCTTATAGAATTTCCTCACTAGCACATCTACCATGATTTGTGCCTTCGAGAAACTATAACCACTATTCCCCTAACTTGTTTACTGTGTGTGATTGTTATATCATTTTACAATCTTGCATCTTTAAAGTGAGTATTGCTTGTGTATGTGTTTTTGGTTCCCTGCATTACATTACACAGTTGCTGTAATTGCACATTTCCACAGCTTGGTGAGAGAGCATTTGTTAGGACTGTGTATATTTTCCTCTGCATTAGTGATATTGCCGGGGGGGTTGAAACTCAAGATGTTCATCTATAGATATGTCTGCCATCTGAAAGTTAATTTGAGACAATGATTCTCAAATGCAACAGATTTAACACCACTGATTCCCTGTGTCCTGTTCGTGAGTACCTTCATAAGTTAATTTGAACACCAGTCACAACACAATATAGGACAATGCAAAATAGCTGTTTGTAAATAAGAGGACATGTTCACATGTCATATGTTTAAAATTTGTATTAATATACGCCTGTATGAAATCTTAGTCATAAGTATAAGCATCTGCAAGTCAGATACTTTATACATGGAGTCTTCAGTTTAAAAGCATGTACTTGCGTTAAGAGCCATGTTTTTGTTGTTGATTGTAAATAGGTGATGACACCCCAGGCACGTGGAACTGTTGCAGCAGCTGCAGTTACATCCAGTATCGCAGCAGCACCTCAACAATATGCACCAGGCCGTAGTGGTCCCCCACCAATGGGGCGTGGAGCACCCCCACCAGGTGAGAATTTGATCAGCAACATCAGTCTGCAGTGGTGGACAGTGAGGTCTGCTGGAGAGCACGATATATGGAGGCATTTATAGAGCTTTTCGTGCAGTCAGGTGTTTCAAGTGCTTTACAGTCAATGAGGTACATTTTTATATATAGAAGTGTAATCACTGTACTGTAGAACATGGCAACTAATGGATGCTGAGCAAGCACCCACAAGTGTCACGAGTAGTGTTTATTGTAGAATGTACAGTTTAGTCTACACTAGGTTTCAGTTTATCAACATGCCTTCATTTCTGACTTCCTCTTTATTACCTTGCTGTTTGAAATGGCAGGCGATATAATGGAGCAGCCAGGGAGCTTTGCTTTACAGGAGAGACAAATCCAATCTTCAGTGTGGTGTCAGAATCAACTGAGTAGTAATTTGAATGTTAAGGCAGAGGTTTGAAGTAGTAAATCTGCATTTTATTGAAGGACTGTTAAGTTTCATACTTCACAGTTTATTATATATGAGCATTCTGTTCAGCTGTCTGTAGTGAAAAGTCAACCTTTTAAATCATGCAGTTGAGAAGCTGCATTGTTAGGTAAATGTTCTTGGGCAGTCTTGAAGGGATTGAGGATGACTCATTTCACGATAGTTTAATGGGCATTCTGTCCTGAGTCGGCCATGTTTCCGACACACTATGATCGATTTGTGTCTGATTTGGGGTTGCTGCTGAAGTTGCATTATGGGACAGGGTCTCACTTTGCTGCCTCTGACTTCGAACTGTACGTACAGGGGGTTCTGCTATAACATGTGTTCCAGCAACATAAATCAGCTGCAGTGCGACTGTTGAATAGGGGAACGCTGTTTCTGAAATGCAAATTTGTGTTGGCTGTAATGTGATCCCATCAATGATCTTGTTGATATTTTAGAAGGCCTTTTTAGAGAGTATTTCAGGGGGGAAAAATTGGATTTCAAGATTCTCCTCATCCTGGATAGTTTGCCAAGGCATCCTCCCACCATTGGTGAGCTTTCTGAAAACAAAGTGCTATTTCTACCCCCAAACACCATGTCTCTCCAGCAATCCTTGAACCAGGGTGCTACAGCAACTTTCACAGCTTATATTAAGACATACTTTTAAGAGGCTGATTAGAACATTACAGCACAGTACAGGCCCTTCGGCCCTCGATGTTGTGCCGACCTGTCATACCGACCTGAAGCCCATCTAACCTACACTATTCCATGTACGTCCATATGCTTATCCAATGACAACTTAAATGTACCTAAAGTTGGCGAATCTACTACCGTTGCAGGCAAAGCGTTCCATTGCCTTACTACTCCGAGTAAAGAAACTACTTCTGACATCTGTCCTATATCTTTCACCCGGATTGCAGCCACAAGAGGGGGTAAGGACAATGCTGATCAATTTTGGAAGAGCTTTAACATCAAGAATGCAATTGATATTATTATGGAGGCCTGGGATGATGCCAATAAGGACTGCTTACATAAATTTTTTGGCAGAAGCCGCTCTCATATTTAAGATTTTAAAGGGTTTGATGTACTGAGAATCAAAGAATATTGTGTTGATCTTGCAAAGAAAGTTGGATTTGAAGAAGTGGAGAGTGAGGATGTTGAAGAGCTTCTTGAGTCCCACGGTGAAGACTTCTACAGCTGATCCAGAACAACTTGTTGCTGAGGGAGAAGTGGAAATTGGAGATGAATATGAAGTAGTTCAAGATTCAGCACCATGAGAGTTTTCCACTTCTGTTTTGTCTTCTATCCTGAGGGAAGTTGAGAAACCGTTGCAGGTCTTGGAGGACAGATTACAGGGTAGCACTTTGTGGAATAAGATCTTATTTGGCACCCTGTGAACAGCTGCTTCTGAAAGTTTTTGCTGCTTTGCCCTTTTTCTGCTATGTCCTTTTCCAAGCCAAACCCCCCCCCCGCCCACCACCAGCCAAAGGAAAACAATGAACCGCACACATCCGGATTAGCTATTTTTCACCTTAACCCTGCAACCACAATAGCACCTGAAGGTGATAATGATGTTGATGTCACCCCTTAGCCCCTGCATTAACAACAGAGCAACCTCAAAACCATCTCCCCATCAAGTCACGTTGACATTTTTTAAGATATTTACATTTTACTTTTTTATTATATATGAATTAAACATTTTCAAACTGTGCTAGCCTTTTTTAGGCTTTTGAGTAATTTTTGGTGGTCTGCCTGTAGCTCCACTTTTTCCATAGGCCCTGTTAGTTGTGTTCCCTCACAAATATCATGTTATGGCAGAACCCTCTGCACTCCCCAATTGTGTGGGGCAGTGGGGCAGTAACTTCAGGCAAGAAGAGAGTGGCTCCTAACAATTTATGCTTGTCTGCTGTACTAAAGATGGCTTTAATGTGTTTGTAGGTATGATGGGTCCTCCTCCTGGTATGAGGCCACCTATGGGTCCACCGATGGGAATGCCTCCTGGAAGAGGAGCACCGATGGGAATGCCACCAGGGATGAGACCGCCACCACCAGGAATGCGAGGTATGTTTTGAGTTGTATGGGCATTGATCCAGTGGTTGGAAACTTAGGCTGTTTGCTTTCATCATGATGTACAACTGTCTTCACATTTAATCGTTATGGCTGCAGTCATTCATGCTGCAGCCCACCCTAAAGGTTAGGAGATAAAATTCCACAATGGCATCAGATGAAATTGAGCTCATACGTTGACTGATATCAGAAAATGATAGTGCAAGTTGTCAGTTTATCATTAAATGACTGAGCAAATTTGGGAAAGGAGCCTGTCACTCCAACTTGTTCAGGCGTACACATGATACTTGTGTATCCTATGTGGTTCACTGTGACATGCAACAATCTAGTATAAGAAAAGTAAATTGTTGCAGAGTTGTCTTCAGTTGGGACAAGAAAGGAGCTAGTAGTCATTGAGTGGGAAAACAGTAAAGATGGTTTAGGTAAAGCCATATATTCCTTCAAATGGGAAACATAGGACAAACAAATCTACAACTCCCTAGTTGACAAAGGGGATAGAAATCAGGATAAAAACGAAAGTGTCATTATAACTGGTGTCAAGTAGGAAAGAATAAAATTGACAACCATGGTTAATCCCAAAGGTTCAAAGGGGAGATGAGCAACCAAATAAGAGAACCAGGAATTATGAGAAGGACTGGCAGCCTTCTGCAAGCACAAACAGTAAAGTATCAGTAAAAGGAGTAAGGCAGATTAGAACCAACAAGGTGGTGTACATGTGGAAACGGGGCAGGGTTGAAGTTTTCAGTTATCTTTGCCCTTCTTTTGAGAAATGTTGTCTCCATGGTTTACCATTCTTTATAAGTTGTGTCATCAGCATACTTTGCTATTATCCACTGGTCAACAAGTTTAGATGATTCATTTTAATCAGAAAAAGGGTCTCAATACTGACCCCGGGGGAATTCTCTAGGCTGATATCCTTGGAGACTGAAAAATTGCAAACACTACAGCCTTCTTCAAGGAAGGTTCTAAGATAACCCCAGCATTTACAGAGCAGTCACTTCAACTTCAGTGGTGGGGAAGCTTCTACAAAGAATGATTCAAGACAGAATCATTGGTCACTTGGAAAAAGGTGGGTTGATTAGGAAGGGTCAGTATGGGTTTTTTAATAGAGGAAATTATGTATAAAAGTGGCTGAGTGGGTAGCATAGTACAGGTGAAGGTTATCAGCCTAGAGAAATAGAAGAATTCCCCCGGGGTCAGTATTGAGACCCTTTTTCTGATTAAAATGAATCATCTAAACTTGTTGACCAGTGGATAATAGCAAAGTATGCTGATGGCACAACTTATAAAGAATGGTAAACCATGGAGACAACATTTTAGAACTTCAGCAATAATTGGTTGGCATAGGCAGACAGGTGAATTTCAGTATGTATGAAGTGAGGTTAGGTAATCGGAAACTCCCCTCTGAGCCTGAAATTACAAGCTTATGAACAGTTTGGTTCAGCCATAGGCACTTAACTGGGAAAGAATGGAGTTTGTAGCAATAGCTATTTCCTGATATTTTATGGAAATTGCAGCTTATTCAGTATTCATTCATACAATCAAGAGAATGTGGTCCCTTAAGATTCTTCATTGTGCCTCAGGATAAGGACAGGTAGTTATTTGTTTTATAGTGTTTTACTGTCTTGTATAGGAATAATACTATTTAGCATACTTCAGTATTTAGCTTGTTTATTTAAATATAAACCCAGTCTAAGCTGATATTTAGGCTGACCTGCAACCTAGTTTTGTTGGTGTATCTGATCTGTAGCTTCCTTTTTCAGGTCCTCCCCCACCTGGCATGCGACCACCAAGACCGTGAAAATAAAACCATCAATGTTCAGACTGATGACCAACAAGGGACTGTTTGATTTGCTGTATTGGAGTTGAAATCCGAGCAGAGAATGTCCAAATCTTGCCATTTATAATGGCTGGTGGTTGCAATGCAACTGCTGAAACTTCTGGGCCTTGACGTAGACTTGATGTGTTTGCTTTTTATTGTAATATTTTACATTTTTATTAAAATGTTTTGGTAAAATGAAAGTTTTGGTATGATGGTGCTTCAAAATCAGTGGCTATTGCTGAGAAAGCTGGATTCTTTCTTTGTAAAACACATTACCAGATCTCTGAAACATTCACAGTGAATGATTTGACAGACCGTTGGTCTTGGCTCCTGACTGGTTCACATCTCTCAGCAGAAACTGAAAGTCTCCAAAAATATTATACTTTTCCCCTTATTTCAAAAGTTGAGTCTGGTGGCTTGGGGAAGAGGAGACTGTGTTTCCCACAGTCAGGAAACTGATCAAGATTGTGTAGGTAGAGCATGCACAGTCTCTCCTTTTTTGAGGAAGGAATCCCCTGCAGTCAGTCTTTTAGTCTGGTTATCTTTAGGACTCCTGTAACAAAGTAATAACTCATTGGAGGACTGTAGTAAAACCACATTTCACAAATCTTCCTTTTAATCAGTAAGTCAATAATTCAGGATATTTTGAGCCTTTTTTTTTTAAAAAGAGCCAGTGAGGGCATGCTGTTGGATTTTAGCATTGAGCCATTCATTGGTTGAGTATAAAACTGGTTATTTATAAAGTGAGCAGGTAAACAGGATATGTGAAGTTCATTGCAGAGCAAAATGAGGACAAACAGATCTATCTTTGAGTTGTGGCAGTGCAAAAGACTTAAGTCTGTGTAAACTCATTACTAAACCAGTCTAGGTATAAAATGAGTTAATATTTGAATCCTCTTAATTACAAGGTAATATTCCATTAAGGGGAGAAAATTTTGCTAGTTAATAGTTTCACAGCTGTCAAATTTTCTAAATATTTCTGGAACATTATGCAAAGTTAGCCTGAGAGTTGCTATTTACAGATACAAATTGATGTAAAAAGTGGAAGTATTTTTTAGTTTTATTAAAACCCATGTACAGCATCCAGTATTTGAGAATATACAAAGAACCAATCCAAGAATGAGTTTCCATTCTTCTAATGTACAGTGCTTCATTCCCAAAAAATAGGGCATATGGCAGCTTTCGGGTGATAATTTTTTCCTTACATTGCTAATAGTTTTAAGTAAAATGTAACAAATGAGATGTATTACATAATACAGCATACTGAGGAACAGTTTCATCATTCTCATCCCATTTGATTTTACATTGCTGAAGAGAATAGGAGCTCTACTGTTCCTTGGATGAGCAGACCTTGCTTCCAAACCAAATCCTCTCCACTACCACATACATGTATGTACATCCCTGGAAAGTATCTGTGCTTAATAATGGTAGAAAATTCAGTAATTTAAACACCCTTGCCTATACCATTTGGATCAAAATTAAAATCATTGCAGAAATATGCCACTTATTGACAGTTTGTTGAAGTCTGCTGAGCCTCACATTTCTTGAGTTAGCAGCAGAAGTCCTATCAGTGAGAACCAAGATTATGATTGAGTAGCTCATTACAGAAGAGCACTCTAGTTGATTTGCTGAATTTGATTTAAATAAACAAATCTGCAGGATACAATGCCCATTGAGAAACACTATTTCACATAATTATGCATTCTGAGTCCAACCTACACCAGAAAGTATTGAACCCGATGAAAACACTTTTGGAATAGATGTTGACAACCTAGCATTTTTCCACTTGGCATTTAATTGTGAAGGATGCAAAAATCACAGTTCCAACAGGGGTTAAAGGCCTGTGCAATCATTGCTTTTGGTTTTTAAATAGAGATTCTTCCAGGTGTGAAACAGAAGTATAGTTTCATTTAGAAATGGGCCACATTTTATTAAAGATACAGTCCAATAAAAATGTTCACTTTTGCAATGCATTTTCAGAAACCTTGGTAGTAGCTTTGTTGTCATGGTTCATCTCCTCTTGTACCTGAAACACACCACACATTATACAATCCACATGTATGCCTTTTATCATGCAGATGGTTGAGAGTTAAGGAACTAAACAACAGTAGGTGGATTAATTAGAAGAATCACCCTAACATTAAACGCTGGACTTCAAAATTGAAAACAAAGTCATTACTTGAAGCATACGAGCCAATCATAGTTTTACAAAATACTGAAAACGGTACACATAACAGCATACATTTGTTCTTGGTACATGGGAACACACCATGTAACAAGACAATTATCCCATTCTAGGTTGGCCTGAGGATGACAGGAACCAACCATAGAGGGGAAGAGTTATGTGCTGGGTCATATTAGGGACAGCTCCCTCCCTGATGAATGAGTGAGGCAGTTAGGAATAGCCAAACTTCTCATGGTAATATTTCTGGTCAAAATTCAACAATGACAGATTTATTGAACTTTTTTATAAATCTGCAATTGTAGCTTTTCAAGAGGGTTGCTGTGAACAATTTGCAAAAACAAATTAGGTAACATGCCCCAAGAGAGTTTCCAGAGCAGACCAGCTGAAACTGGAGATAACAATGGCTAATCAACCAGAAGACTATCACCAAACACTGGGAAATTTTTAAAGAAAAGTGACTAGAAAGGGAACCGCTTTAATTGTTGCTTTTTACAAGAAACAAAAGCATTTAACCTTTCTTCAGGAAGGGATAGGGAAAGGAAATCTGGATCACATTAAAAAAAAAAACAATCTGGTTCATTTCCTTAAAAAGATTCCTTTTAATTGATTTAGGTCAGTTGCCTTCAACCATTCTGTCCATTAGGTTTTGCCATTTGTGCTTTTTCACACCAATCTGACTTGGCTGAGGTACCAGACAGTGATGATTAACAGCAACAAAAACACTGTCAAGAGCTGAGAAAAACAATGCAGAATTTAAGAAACGAGAAATTTTGCTGCGTCACAGCACCAGGACCCAGGTTTGATTCCACCCTTAGGCGAACTGTCCATGTGGGAATTTGCACATCCACCCTATGCCTGCTTGGGTTGCCTCTGGGTGCTCCGGTTTCCTTCCACAGTCCAAAGATGTGCAAGTTAGGTGAATTGGCCATGTTAAGTTGCCCATTGTATCCAGGGATGTGCAGGTTACGGAAATACAGGGTTACAGGGATAGGGTAGTGGGGGTGGTTGGGTGGCTACGATGGGCTGATGGTCACCTTCCACACTGTAGAGATTCTATGATTCTAAATTGTCTGCATTACCCAATGCTCAACAATACCATTAAAAAGTCACCACCACAAAATCAAACAGTAAGTACAGGTTTGCATTAATGGATCTCAGCTGGGAACTGAAATTAGTTTTGAAAACAGTGCAGGCAAAGGGTATGGGGTGGGTTAGAGGAGAATATGAAAAACAAATTTGCATTACATAGTGCTTTTACAACCAAAGAATGTACCAAAACACTTTATAGCCAATAAAGTACTTCTAAGAAGTTACGCTTTGTAATGTAGGAGAACAAAAATCAGCCATGGCTCTTAGTCTAGATGATGGAAAGATTTTGTGGATGTTGAGCCACATCTGAAAGACAAGCCTTAGGTGATGTACCAGAGAGCTGCTTGTGTCTGTGGAACTGCACTAGAGCTCAGTGCAAATTACAGCATTCAGAACAGGGCAGAAATAATGGCAATTACACTTGTTTTCCAGTAAAAACTCTTAACAGCCCTGAGAACTACTGTGTTTATCTTTGGGGATTTCTCAATTTGCTGAGGTCACTGAGAGACTGATGAGTTGTAATGTTGATGCGCCAGAACAATCAGAGCTTGTAATTTAACTTAACCATCAATGGTGATTTTGGGCTGTGAACTGACTGGCTTTCTGTACCATACATGCTGAGGCAGCGCTCTCCCAATCCTCTAGAGGTGTAGCCAATGAACAACACTTATTTTACAGCAGAACCATTTACCTGGACTTGGATTTAAAGGAACCGCCTTTCCTGTGTTGCGTTATCCCGAGTCTCTTTCGATCCTCAAAGGAAGGCCTTCAAAGAAACCGAAATCCAGATATCATTAATTCTTTCGATATGCTGCAAGAAATGTTGTTAAATTTTTCCTGGGACAGAAAAGCTTTTTTTAAAAAAACCATTTACACAAGAGATCACTTTTAAATGATATGTACAGGTCAGCCTGCCTTTGACTGCTCTGTCCAGTCAGATTCTACAGTTCATTTCGCTCTTTTCACACATCCCACTTAGGTAAGGTACAAAGGGCGATGGCAACATCAGTTAACACCATCAGGGGAAGAGAATTGAAATATTTAAAAACAGTGTTGTGCACATAATCCAGCTCAGCTATACATTTAGGACAGCTTTTCAGAACATCTATTCAGAAGGAAACTACCCTCTGACTCCAGAAGAACATCCACAACAGGAGTCCTGTTTTCTGCCCTTGATATACACAAAGGGCACTATTCATCTATAAAGTTCGACACGCAACACATCTTCCTGTCCAGTGGTGGTTATCTACCGTCCAACTCAGCTCCGTTACCCTCTGTAGCTCTGGTCACCTGAGTGATTCCACAAAGGTGGGGCACTCTCCCCTTCCCATCCAAATACATGTGGCCATCCCATCCCCAAACACAATACTCACACAACTTGTTCACTTGCTCTTGCTCCCTCAAAATGGGCCTCCAATCACCCATCAGACCGGTACTTTAATGCTACTCACCCAGCTCTGTACTGTTTAAGGGCCTTTTGACTTGTATTCGTTAATTCTTCATCAAACATAGACTTCTTTGATTTGTTTGTTCTGTTCTTTTTATTCCCTGAAGATAAATTTAAAAATTACTCTATATATAAACACACTTTTGACTACACCGTTCAGTAGAAACAATCTCTAGAGCTTAAGTGTTTTTGGAACAGTAATGCATTGGACTCTGTTTTCACCAACACCAGTGAGACTGCTCACATACCTGCTGTGGGCTTTGGCTCATCCTCTGGCATTGCTCTTGCTCTCTTTGGCCTACGGCCTCGCTTAGCGACACGTTCTGCGTACATCTGCGATTTCATGATTTCAAACTGTGTCCTCTCTTCAGCCTGAAGTAAATGAGAGATATTAGCAAACCATTATTAATGCACGACTATTTTCCTCACTGCAATCACCTGAAACCAGTGATTTTAAGGTCACACTGTTACTGAAGATCATGGAGTAATGAGATAGCAGTGGTTGAACTATCTCCTAAACAGAGCATCCCTGACTTTGCCCATGCCACAATAGGGATGTATGGTGCTGACACCAAGCATTTCCACAAATCAAGGAGTGATGTTGGTGGCGTTCATTGGGGGTGGGGGTGGATGTTGGGGAATAAAAAAATCCCCATCGAGAATCAGTCAAACAGCACCATGCATCGTTTCAAATCTCTTGGTGTGTAAAATCTCTTATCGCTCAAATCCTACATTTGCCATATCAATACCTATATGCAGCTACCTTTTTCAGTCCCCATAAAGCAACTCACCAAAGCTCCTACAACAAACCCACAACTCATAACCACTAGAAAAACTAGGGCAGCTGCGTTAGTTCCATCACCCACAAGTCCCCCTCCAAGCCACACACCATCCTGATACTGGAACTACAACTGCCATTCATTCACTGTGGCTAGGGCAGAATCCTGGAACACACTTCCTAATAGCACTGCCGGAGCACCTCCCACTCCCAATGGACTGCAGCATTTCAGGAAGGTGGCTCACTACCCTTTCTACAGGAAATGTAGGGGTGAGCAATAAATGCTGGCTACATGCGGAGACAATATTCATGAGTTATCATCAGGGACAATACTCCAAAATAATTCAGCAGTAGATTAAGTGTTCAAAACAGTACTCACTGTCATCTCTCCTTTTTTCTTAATATTTTCCATGAACGATTTTCGCTTCTTTTTGCCTCTTAAGGCAAGGTCAAATTCCTGAAGAGCATTTGCAACTAAATTTAAAACAAAAGTTGAACATATCTATCATCTGAAATATTTGTCAAGTTTTGACTAATTTCTATGTTCACATTTAATGGAACTGGTTCTGCAGGTGTTCAAACATGTAATTAACTCACCACCAAACCTCCCCCCCCCCCCCCACCACCCCCACATCATCTCTGGTGCTTCAATGTTTTCAGCCCGATGAACTCCTTTTTACATGCTCATGGGATGTGGGTATCACTGGTTAGACCAGAATTTAGTACCCATCCCTAAATGGCAAGAGAGCAGTAAGAGTCAACCACATTGCTGTATGCCCGGAGTCATAGCTAAGACAGACCAAGTTTCCTCCACTAAAGGTCATTCCTGAAGCAGATGGCTTTCTTGTAACAATCAACAACGATTTCATGACCATCATTAGTCTCTGAATTCCAGATTTTCGAGTTGCAGTTGTAGATTGTCAGCAAAATGATGATAAGCATTAATCTTATAATTATTTTCCCTCTCCTGCACCACATCATGGGTAGTCACTACAAAAACTACACACATCCATGCTGTGTGATCTAATCCGGCTGCCATACTGCACAGAATGAAGCTCACTTTTCTCTTTTTTCCGTTCCTCTCTGGTTTGAAACCAGGTACGCTCTGGTCTTGTCTCTTCGCTGTTCTTCTGTAACTTGTTTTTGGCAGTGTTAATCTGAAACAACAAAAAAAATACACAATACTTTGAGGCACAACACCACCCTACAGGAAAAGTAATCCAACCAAGGCTAGCAAGTTAAAGTTTGTATCAGATCAAAGAGCGAGCGTTTATGGATTTGCCAGAAAAAATGTAGGCTATCATCTTCTAAAAGTAGGTGGTGATCATCTTCAAAGATTCGGCACTGAATCGGGAATGGTTTCTTGCAGATTGAAAGGTAAATGTAATCTTGCTATATAGGAGGGGCAAGAGGGAACAAGGCCTGCTAGCTCAATATTAGCAGTGAGGAAAATGCTAGAATATATTGTAAAGGATGTGAGAACTGGACGCTTAGAAAATTTTGGTAAGAAAGGGCAGTCAGCATGGATTTTTAAAGGAAAATTACATTTGATAAACCCATTGAAATACTTTGAGGGTGCTACTAGCAGACTAGATAAGAGGGGACCAGAGGCTGAGGTGTTTGGATTTTGAGAAGGCTTTTGACAAGAGCCCATCCAAGAGATCTTAGTCACCAAGAGGTGACTTTAACTTTCCTAATATTGATTGGAACCTCCTTCGAGCAGGAGATTTGAATGGAGCTGTTTTTGTAAGGTGTGTTCAGGAGGGTTTCCTAACGCAGTACGTTGACAGGCCGACGAGGGGAGAGGCCATTCTAGACTTGGTGCTCGGAAACGAGCCGGGGCAGGTATCAGATCTTGTGGTGGGAGAGCATTTTGGTGATAGTGACCATAACACTCTCTCATTCTACATAGCTATGGAGAAGGAGAGGATTAGGCAGAATGGGAGGATATTTAATTGGGGAAGAGGAAACTATGATGCGATTAGACACGAGTTAGGAAGCATGGACTGGGAGCAGTTGTTCCATGGTAAGGGAACTATAGACATGTGGAGATGGTTTAAGGAACAGTTGTTGGGAGTGATGAGTAAATATGTCCCTCTGAGACAGGCAAGAAGGGGTAAGATAAAGGAACCTTGGATGACGAGAGCGGTGGAGCTTCTAGTGAAAAGGAAGAAGGTAGCTTACATAAGGTGGAGGAAGCTAGGGTCAAGTTCAGCTAGAGAGGATTACATGCAGGCAAGGAAGGAGCTCAAAAATGGTCTGAGGAGAGCCAGGAGGGGGCACGAGAAAGGCTTGGCAGAAGGAATCCGGGAAAACACAAAGGCATTTTACACTTACGTGAGGAATAAGAGAATGGTCAAAGAAAGAGTAGGGCCGATCAGGGATAGCATAGGGAACTTGTGTGTGGAGCCTGAGGAGGTAGGGGAAGCCCTAAATGAGTTTTTTGCTTCTGTCTTTACGAAAGAAACGACCTGTGTAGTGAATGAAACCTTTGAAGAGCAGGTGTGCATGCTGGAATGGATAGAGATAGAGGAAGCTGATGTACTGAAAATTTTGTCAAACATTAAGATTGACAAGTCGCCAGGCCCGGATCAGATTTGTCCTCGGCTGCTTTGGGAAGCGAGAAATGCGATTGCTTCGCCACTTGCGAAGATCTTTGCATCCTCGCTCTCCACTGGAGTCGTACCTGAGGACTGGAGAGAGGCAAATGTAATTCCTCTCTTCAAGAAAGGAAATAGGGAAATCCCCGGCAATTATAGACCGGTAAGTCTCACGTCTGTCGTCTGCAAGGTGTTAGAAAGGATTCTGAGGGATAAGATTTATGACCATCTGGAAGAGCATGGCTTGATCAAATACAGTCAACACGGCTTTGTGAGGGGTAGGTCATGCCTTACAAACCTTATCGAGTTTTTTGAGGATGTGACTAGTAAGGTTGATGAGGGTCAAGCTGTGGATGTGGTGTATATGGACTTCAGTAAGGCATTTGATAAGGTTCCCCATGGAAGGCTCATTCAGAAGGTCAGGAGGAATGGGATACAGGGGAACTTAGCTGCTTGGATACAGAATTGGCTGGCCAACAGAAGACAGCGAGTGGTAGTAGAAGGAAAATATTCTGCCTGGAAGTCAGTGGTGAGTGGGGTTCCACAGGGCTCTGTCCTTGGGCCTCTACTGTTTGTAATTTTTATTAATGACTTGGACGAGGGAATTGAAGGATGGGTCAGCAAGTTTGCAGACGACACAAAGGTCGGAGGTGTCGTTGACAGTGTAGAGGGCTGTTGTAGGCTGCAGCGGGACATTGACAGGATGCAGAGATGGGCTGAGAGGTGGCAGATGGAGTTCAACCTGGATAAATGCGAGGTGATGCATTTTGGAAGGTCGAATTTGAAAGCTGAGTACAGGATTAAGGATAGGATTCTTGGCAGCGTGGAGGAACAGAGGGATCTTGGTGTGCGGATACATAGATCCCTTAAAATGGCCACCCAAGTGGACAGGGTTGTTAAGAAAGCATATGGTGTTTTGGCTTTCATTAACAGGGGGATTGAGTTTAAGAGTCGTGAGATCTTGTTGCAGCTCTATAAAACTTTGGTTAGACCGCACTTGGAATACTGCGTCCAGTTCTGGGCGCCCTATTATAGGAAAGATGTGGATGCTTTGGAGAGGGTTCAGAGGAGGTTTACCAGGATGCTGCCTGGACTGGAGGGCTTATCTTATGAAGAGAGGTTGACTGAGCTCGGTCTCTTTTCATTGGAGAAAAGGAGGAGGAGAGGGGACCTCATTGAGGTATACAAGATAATGAGAGGCATAGATAGAGTCGATAGCCAGAGACTATTTCCCAGGGCAGAAATGGCTAGCACGAGGGGTCATAGTTTTAAGCTGGTTGGTGGAAAGTATAGAGGGGATGTCAGAGGCAGGTTCTTTACGCAGAGAGTTGTGAGAGCATGGAATGCGTTGCCAGCAGCAGTTGTGGAAGCAAGGTCATTGGGGTCATTTAAGAGACTGCTGGACATGCATATGGTCACAGAAATTTGAGGGTGCATCCATGAGGATCAATGGTCGGCACAACATTGTGGGCTGAAGGGCCTGTTCTGTGCTGTACTGTTCTATGTTCTATGTTCTATGTTCTAGATCAGCAAACTAAATTACAGTACACGGAAATGGAGATAATATACTGATATTAATTTACAATTGATTAATGGGTAGAAACCAAAATATAGAAATAAACTGATTATTCTCAGAGGGGCAGGTTATGACTTGTGGGGTTCCACAGGATCAGTGCTTGACCCCAGCTAGTCACAAGCTTTCTAAAAAAAAATAATCATGGGACGTAGGCATTCAGAGAGTCATACAGCACGGAAACAGACCCTTCGGCCAAATTCGTCCATGCTAAACTAGACCCATTTGCTTGCGTTTGGCGTACATCCCTATACATTTACCTGTCCAAGTGTGTTTTAAATGTTGTAATTGCATTCACCTCTGCCACTTCTCTGGCAACTCGTCCCCCATATGCACCAACCTTTTTCAACAGTGTGAAGAAGTTGCCCCTCAGGTTCCTTTACATCTTGCTCCTTGCACCTTAAACCTATGCTCTCTAGTTTTGGACTCCCCTATCTTGGGGATAAGACCTTGGTTATTCCCCCTATCATGCTCCTTATGATTTTATAAACCTCTAACAGGTCACTTCGCAGCCTTCTATGCTCCAGGGAAGTAAATCCCAGCTTATTCAGCCTCTCCTTATAACTCAAACTCTCCACTCTCAGTAACATTCTTGTAAATCATTTTTGTATGTTTCCACTTTAATAACATCCTTCCTATAACAGGGATACCAGAACTGTACACAGTCTCCAAATGTGGCCTTATCAATGTCTTATACAACCATAATATGATATCCCAACTCCAGTACTTTGACTGATGAAGGCAAGCATCCCAAACGCCTTCTTCACCACCCTGTCCACCTGCGACTCCGAGATCACTCTTTTTGACAATATTTCCCAGAGCCCTACTATTAACTGGTTAAGTGTTGCTCTTGTTTATCTTATCAAAATGCAACATCTCACATATATCTAAATTAAACTTCATCTGCCATTCCTTGGCCCACTGATCAAGACCCCAATAACCTTCACCACTCTCCACCATATCACCAATTCTGTTGTCATCCCCAAACTTACTAATCATGTCTCTTATATTCTCATTCAAATCATTTATATAAATGAGAAACATCAGCAGCCCAGTACCGATTTTTGCGGAACACTGCTGGTCACAGGCCTCCAATTTGAACAACAACCCTCTACCACTACCCTTGTCTCCTACTGTCAAGCCAATTTTGTATCCAACTGGCAGGCTCATCATGGATCCCAGGTAATCTAACCTTACTAACCAGACTGCCATGTGGAACCTTGTTGAAGGCCTTGGTAAAGCCCACGTAGACAACATCTACCATTTTGCCTTTATCTATCTTTTTGGTCATCTCTTCAAAAACTCAATCAAGTTTGAGACACACGATTTGGCCAGGCCAGCTTTCATTTCCCATCCCCAGAGGGTAATTTAAGAGTTAATCACATTGCTACGGGTCTGGAGTGACATGTGGGACAGCCCAGGTAAGGAAGGCAGTTACCTTCCCTAAGGGGCATTAGTAAACCAGATGGGTTTTTATGATAATTGACAGTGGTTTCATGGTCACTGTTAGACTAGCTTTATTTTTAAATTACAGATTTTTAATTGAACTCAAATTTCATCATCTGCCGTGGAGGTACTTGAACTCATAACTCCAGAACATTGGTCGGAAGTTCTGGGATACTAGTCCTATGACATTAGCACTAAACCATCACCTCCCCATCCATATATGGAATGCTCTGCCCCAGAAGGCAGTGGAGGCCAAGTCTCTGGATAGTTTCAAGAAAGAGATAGATAGAGCTCTTAAAGATAGTGGAATCAAGGGTTATGGGGATAAGGCAGGAACAGGACACTGATTGTGGATGATCAGCCATGATCATAATGAATGGTGGTGCTGGCTCGAAGGGCCGAATGGCCTACTCCTGCACCTATTGTCTATTGTCCACACTAACGATATGGATGGAGGGATTAAATGTAATATTTCCAAGTTTACTGATGACAAAAACTAGGTGGGAATGTGAGATGTGAGGAGGATACAAAGATTCTTTCAGGGTATTTAGATAGGCTGAGGACTAGAATATGGCAGATGGAATGTAGTGTGGACAAACACGGAGTTATCTTTGGTATGACAAACAGAAAGTAAGGGTATTTCTTAAATTGAGAGATTTTGGGAAGTGTTATATCACAGAACATAGAACATAACAGCACAGTACAGGCCCTTCGGACCTCGATGTTGTGCCGACCTGTCATACCGATCTCAAGCCCATCTAACCTACACTATTCCATGTACGTCTATAAGATTAACCAATGACGCCTTAAATGTACCTAAAGTTGGCGAATCTACTTCCGTTGCAGGCAAAGCGTCCCATTCCCTTACTGCTCTCTGAGTAAAGAAACTACCTCTGACACCTGTCCTGTATCTTTCACCCCTCAGTTTAAAGCTATGCCCCCTCATGCTCGCCGTCACCATCCTAGGAAAAAGGCTTTCCCTATCCACCCTATCTAACCCTCTGATTATTTTATAGGTTTCAATTAAGTCACCTCTCAACCTTCTACTCTCGAATGAAAACTGCCTCAAGTCCCTCAGCCTTTCCTCGGAAGACCTTTCCTCCATACCAGGCAACATCCTGGTAAATCTCCTCTGCACCCTTTCCAAAGCTTCCACATCCTTCTTATAATGCGGTGACCAGAACTGTACACAATACTCCAAGTGCAGCCGCACCAGAGTTTTGTACTGCTTCATCATAACCTCTTGGTTCCGGAACTCGATCCCTCTATTAATAAAAGCTAAAACACTGTATGCCTTCTTAACAGCCCTGTCAACCTGGGTGGCAACTTTCAAGGATCTGTGTACATGGACACTGAGATCTCTCTGCTCATCTACACTACTAAGGATCTTACCATTAGCCCTGTACTTTGCCCCCCGGTTACTCCTACCAAAGTGCATCACCTCACACTTGTCTGCATTAAACTCCATTTGCCACCTCTCAGACCAGCTCTGCAGCTTATCTATGTCTCTCTGCAACCTACAGCATCCTTCGTCACTATCCACAACTCCACCGACCTTAGTGTCGTCTGCAAATTTACTAACCCATCCTCTACACCCTCATCCAGGTCATTTATAAAAATGACAAACAGCAGCGGACCCAACACCGACCCTTGCGGTACACCACTAGTAACTGGTCTCCAGGATGAACATTTTCCATCAACTACCACCCTCTGTCTTCTTTCAGCAAGCCAATTTCCGATCCAAACTGCTGTGTCTCCTACAATTCCATTCCTCCGCATTTTGTACAATAGCCTATTGTGGGGAATCTTATCGAACGCCTTGCTGAAATCCATATACACCACATCAACCGGTTTACTCTCATCTACCTGTTTGGTCACCTTCTCAACGAACTCAAAAAGGTTTGTGAGGCACGACCTTCCCTTCACAAAACCGTGCTGACTATCCCTAATCAATTTATTCTTTTCTAGATGATTATAAATCCTATCCCTTATAACCTTTTCCAACACTTTACCAACAACTCAGGTAAGGCTCACTGGTATGTAATTACCAGGGTTGTCTCTACTCCCCTTCTTGAACAGGGGAACCACATTTGCTATCCTCCAGTCATCTGGCACTATTCCTGCACACAATGACGAGTTAAAGATCAATGCCAGAGGCTCGGCAATCTCCTCCCTGGCTTCCCAGAGGATCGAGGATAAATCCCATCTGGCCCAGGGGACTTATCTATCTTCACCCTCTGAAGCATTTCTAATACCTCTTCCTTGTGAACCTCAATCCCACCTAGTCTAGTAGCCTGTATCTCAGTATTCTGCTCGACAACATTGTCGTTTTCTAGAGTGAATACTGTTGAAAAATATTCATTTAGCGCTTCCCCTATCTCCTCTGACTCCACACACAACTTACCACTACTATCCTTGATTGGGCCTAATCTTACTTTTGTCATTCTTTTATTCCTTAAATACCTATAGAAAGCCTTAGGGTTTACCCTGATCCTATCCACCAACAACTTCTCATGTCTCCTCCTGGTTCTTCTGAGCTCTCTCTTTAGGTCTTTCCTGGCTACCTCGTAGCCCTCAAGTGCTCTAACTGAGCCTTCACATCTCATCCTAACATAAGCCGCCTTCTTCCTCTTGACCAGAGATTCCGCCTCCTTCGTAAGCCACGGCTCCCGCGCTCTGCAGCTTCCTCCCTGCCTGACAGGCACATACTTTTCTAGGACACACAGGAGCTTTTCCTTGAATCAGCTCCACATTTCTAATGTGCCCATCCCCTGCAGTTTCCTTCCCCATCCTATGCTTGCTAAATCTTGCCTAATCTCATCGTAATTGCCTTTCCCCAGCTATAACTCTTGCCCAGTGGTATACACCTATTCCTTTCCATCACTAAAGTAAACCTAACAGAACTGTGATCACTACCACCAAAGTGCTCACCTACTTCCAAATCTAACACCTGGCCAGGCTCATTACCCAGTACCAAATCTAATGTGGCTTCACCCCTTGTTGGCCTATCTACATACTGTGTCAGGAAGCCCTCCTGCACACTCTGGACAAAAACTGACCCATCTATAGTACTCGACCTATAGTGTTCCCAGTCAATATTTGGAAAGTTGAAGTCCCCCATGACAACTACCCTGTCTCTCTCACTCCTATCGAGAATCATCCTTTCCTCTACATCTCTGGAGCTATTCGGAGGCCTATAGAAAACTCCCAACAGGGTGACCTCTCCTTTCCTGTTTCTTACCTCAGCCCATACTACCTCAGTTGATGAGTCCCCAAACATCCTTTCTGCAACTGTAATACTGTCTTTGACTAACAATGCCACACCTCTGCCCCTTTTACCATCTTCTCTGTTCTTATTGAAACATCTAAATCCCAGAACCTGCAACAACCATTCCTGTCCCTGCTCTAGCCACGTCTCCGAAATGGCCACAACATCGAAGTCCCAGGTACCAACCCACGCTGCAAGTTCACCCACCTTATTCCGGACGCTCCTGGCATTGAAGTAGACACACTTCAAACCAACTTCTTGCTTGCCGGTGCCATCTTGCTTCCCTGAAACCTTATTTCGGACCACCCTACTCTCAACCTTTTCTATAGTCTAACTACAATTTTGGTGCCCACCCCGCTGTTGAATTAGTTTAAACCCACCCAAAAGGGGCGTGTGTACCTTTGGTCATGAAGTTAGGGAAACAAGTTATATATTGGTCTGTATTGCGTGAGGATTTGAGTACAGGAGTAAAGCAGTCTTGTTGCAAATGTGTAAAGCCTTGTTAAGACTGCAACTCAAATCATGTGCAGCTTCGGCCTGCCTACCCAAGCAAGGACGTAGTTGCCATAATGGGAGTGCAACAGAAAGGTTCACCAAATCAATTCCTTGGATAGCAGAATTATCCTGTGAGGCGTTTGAATTTTTACAGGGCTCGACAGGGTAGAGTCAGGAAGGATGCTTTCTATGGTTGGGGGTCCTAGAACTAGGGGATACAGCGAGTTTTGAGAAGATTTGTAGTTCAGGTTGAGGTTCTGGATGTGAGTTTGCTCGCTGAGCTGGAAGGTTAGTTTTCAGACATTTCATCACCATTCTAGGTAACATCATCAGTGAGCCTCCGACGAAGCGCTGGTGTTAAGTCCTGCTTTCTATTTATCTGGTTAGGTTTCCTTGGGTAGGTGATGTCATTTCCTGTTCCTTTTCTAAGGGGATGGTAGATTGGCTCCAAATTAATGTGTTTGTTGATGGAGTTCCGGTTGGAATGCCATGCTTCTAGGAATTCTCGTGCATATCTCTGTTTGGCTTGTCCTAGGATGGATGTGTTGTCCCAATCAAAGTGGTGTCCTTCCTTATCTGTATGTAAGGATACTAGTGATAGTGGGTCATGTCGTTTTGTGGCTAGTTGATGTTCATGTATCCTGGTGGCTAGCTTTCTGCCAGTTTGTCCAATGTAGTGTTTGTCACAGTTCTTGCAAGGTATTTTGTAATGACGTTCGTTTTGTTTGTCTGTATAGGGTCTTTTAAGTTCATTAGCTGCTGATTTAGTGTGTTGGTGGGTTTGCGGGCTACCCTGATGCCAAGAGGTCCGAGTATTCTGGCAGTCATTTCAGAAATGTCTTTGATGTAGGGGAGAGTGGTTATGGTTTCTGAGCCTGTTTTGTCTGTTTGTTTGGGTTTATTGCTGAGGAATCGGCAGACTGTGTTCATAGGGTACCCATTCTTTTTGAATACGCTGTATAGGTGGTTTTCTTCTGCTCTTCGTAGTTCCTCTGTGCTGCAGTGTGTGGTGGCTCGTTGGAATAATGTTCTAATGCAGCTTCGTTTGTGGGTGTTGGGATGGTTGCTCCTATAGTTCAATATTTGGTCCGTATGTGTTGTTTTCCTGCAGACGCTGGTTTGAAGTTCCCCATTGACTGTTCGCTCTACTGTGACATCTAGGAATGGCAGTTTGCTGTTGTTTTCCTCCTCTTTTGTGAATGTTATGCCAGTAAGGGTATTATTGATGGTCTTGAATGTTTCCTCTAATTTGTTTTGTTTCGTGATGACAAAGGTGTCATCCACATAGCGGACCCAAAGTTTGGGTTGGATGATTGGCAGAGCTGTTTGTTCGAGTCTCTGCATTACTGCCTCTGCTAAGAACCCTGATATCGGAGATCCCATGGGTGTACCGTTGGTTTGTCTGTAGGTGGTGAGGCATAGGTCCACTAGCTTGATGATGTTGTCCTTGCTGATGAGGTTGGTGGTGTCTGGTGTATGTGTCTTCGGTTCTTCTAATAGTGTAGTCAGTGTTTCTTTGGCCAGGTTGATGTTGATGGATGTGAACAGGGCTGTTACGTCAAAGGAGACCATTATTTCATCCTCTTCTATCTTTGAGTCTTTGATGGTGTTCAGGAATTTTTGGGTGGAGCGAATGGAGTGGTGGGAGTCTTCTACTAGGTGTTTTAGTCTTTGGTGTAGTTCCTTGGCTAATCTGTAGGTTGGTGTTCCATGTAGCGACACTATGGGTCTGAGGGGGTCTCCTGGTTTGTGAATTTTTGGTAGTCCGTAGAAGCGTGGTGTGTTGGATCCATCTGGTTTCATTTTTTGGAAGTCTCTCTTGTTTAATTCTCCAGATTTTTGAAGTTTTTTGAGTAAGGCTGTGATTCGGTTCTCTAGTTGTGGGGTCGTGTCTATCGCCACCTGTTGGTAAGTGTCAGTATCTGCAAGCAGTGCGTTCGCTTTCTCAATGCAGTCTGTTTGGTTTAAGATGACTGTCAAGCGTCCTTTGTCTGCAGGTAGGATAACAATGTTTTTATCTTTTTTGAGTCCTTTTAGGGCTTTCCTTTCTTGTGTATTGAGTGTGTTTTCAAACCAGCGTCTACAGGAAAACAACACATACGGACCAAATACTGAACTACAGGAGCAACCATCCCAACACCCACAAACAAAGCTGCGTTAGAACATTATTCCAACGAGCCACCACACACTGCAGCACAAAGGAACTACGCAGAGCAGAGGAAAATCACCTATACAGCGTATTCAAAAAGAATGGGTACCCTATGAACACAGTCCGCCGATTCCTCAGCAATAAACCCAAACAGACAAAACGGGCCCAGAAACCATAACCACTCTCCTCTAAATCAAAGACATTTCCGAAATGACTGCCAGACTACTCGGACCTCCTGGCATCAGGGTAGCCCACAAACCCACCAACACACTAAAACAGCAGCTAATGAACTTAAAAGACCCTATACAGACAACAAATAAAACGAACGTCATCTACAAAATACCTTGCAAGAACTGTGACAAACACTACATTGGACAAACTGGCAGAAAGCTAGCCACCAGGATACATGAACATCAACTAGCCACAAAACGACATGACCCACTATCACTCGTATCCTTACATACAGATAAGGAAGGACACCACTTTGATTGGGACAACACATCCATCCTAGGACAAGCCAAACAGAGATATGCACGAGAATTCCTAGAAGCATGGCATTCCAACTGAACTCCATCAACAAACACATTGATTCCGAATCAATCTACCATCCCCTGAGAAAAAGAACAGGAAATGACATCACCAACCCAAGGAAACCTAACCAGATAAATAGAAAGTGGGACATAACACCAGCGCTTTGTCAGAGGCTCACTGATGATGTTACCTAGAAAGGTGACAAACGTCTGAAAACGAACCTTCCAGCTCAGCGAGCAAACTCACATCCAGAACTAGGGGATATAATTTCAGAAAGCCACACAGACCATTTAGGATGGAGTTGAGGAGATGGCTCTTTACTCAGAGGATTGCAAACCCTTGGCATTTTCTACCCCAGAGCACTATCAGGGATCAGTGAGTATGTTCACAACACTGATAGATTTTGAGGCATCAAAGACATCATGAGATAGTGGGACTGTGGGGGAAAATGGCATTGAGGTAGGTCAGCCATGAATTTTGGAATAATGAATCAGGCTTGAGGGGCTGAATGGCCTACTCCTCCTTCTAAACAAGTGGATCAGGAACAACACACGCTTGCAGTTTGCAAAGAAAGAGCTAATTCCCTCTCAGTGTAGGTTATCAATAAAACATGGCAATAACTAGACTAACCTACTCCACAACAGTGCATCAGTAAGATAAGGGAGTAAAAAAAATTGACAGAAACTCTAATTGTTGATACAGTTCTTGACATTAAATCAGAAAAAGCTAAAGTAATGATCTTTTGGCACTGACCCCCTTTAGCACAGTATATCAAATTGTGAATCAGTACCTTACAGAGATATCAGCAAACAGAAAGCTCACAGTTACTTAACATCTGTGATACATGTATTTTTATAAAGCCAATATTTTAACAAATTACTGTCAACTCTGATGGAAGTCATCACTTACTGATACACTGTGATGAACACTGTGATGAACATTTCCAGTGTGTGATCACCTTCTGGTCCAACCTTAACATTCCATTGGTAATGCAAACCACGAAGTGTAAAGCAGGGTAGTCTAAACCATGATGTTAGCACGCAACATACCTGAGCCTCCGATCTCTGAAGCATCTTCTCCTCCTTTTCGAGCTGCAACACAGCATAGATTTCCTTTTCCAGTTTCTCTATCTTGTCCCTGAACTTTGTCACCACCTCTGTGGAGAGAGACCAGGGCATCAGCATGTGACCACATTTAGGAAAGGCCATGTACCCATCACACGAGCATCCCAAGAATCCCCATGGCACTGATGCCACCTCCTACTTGCCTTGAGGTAACACTTTGCTGGGTTACAATACAATGGTGAGGTCATGTCAAGTAGCAATTTCACAGTTGTGAGCCTAGACAATGAATACTAGAAGGCTATTTAATCGTAGAAGGCATCAGTGCCTCACCCAACGACCAATTTCCAGTGACAACCCTGTCACATTTCTTTCTTCTAATGTCAGGGGCGTTAGGCAACCTGGAGTAAACTCCGTAAAAATCACAGTCAACAGTGCCAATTTTCTTTTCTTAAACAACATTGAACTGTCAGTGAAAATGGTTACAAGGAGTTAGTGCGCGCTCGGGAGCTGTATTAATATAAACAGCAGTTATTAGAGAGTCAGTTTCACACGACTGCCTTTTAAACAAATGAACATGTGCTGTCACAGTTTGAAGCCTATCAACAGTGCAGACAAATTGCTTTTTAAATTCTGTTCTCAAACCGCTTTCTCTGCTTCACAAATTCAGCTCACTCTGTTCTGTGCGGATGGGAACTGATTTGTGTAATATGCCCCTTCTTCTGCTGCAGGCACAACAATTTGCAAAACAATGTCATTACAAGGACCACACACACTTCAGCACCTTGTCCTAAAGATTAGACACTGAGGGTCAGCACGTTATTTTATTAAGGGAACATCAGAACCAAATCCATTTCTTATCAGACATGCCACCACATACACAGCTTTCCAGTACAAGTAATTCTATGGTGGTTAGAAGCTGCACAGCACCTAAAAACTACAAGTGGGCATTATCCAGTGGTTCTGAGGCAGTAGTCTTTGTAACGCCCACAAGATCTGAAAGAAGTCATATACAGTTTTAAAAATCTATATTTCTTTAATGTTAAAACTTTTGCTGCACCAAAACATGATTGCCGTTGATCCTATGATGCAAAGAGACTACAAATCTGGCAAATTCCAACCAGGAGAGAACTTAAACCATCTTCCTGAACCTCTCATTTGTACGAACACTACGAACTAACACAAACGAATGGTAAATACTGCAGTATCACTAGCACGACTGAGAACAAACGAGAGCCATCAAATCCCATTACACCTGAAGTGGCAGCATTGGCCCACCACCTATCTCATTCAACAGATAATGGGCTTTGACTAGGGCCATACAAACTTAACCTCATTAGATTTATGGAGCTGCTAACAATCCCATTTAAGGCTAATACTGAATACTGGATGCCTGACCAAAGGCATAGAAACAAGTTGTTAAATTGAAACTGACTTCTTAATGTATTCAGAGAAGATTTATAAGGATGATGCCGGGACTGAAGGGTTTGGGTTATAAGGAGATCCTGGAAGGGCTGGGCCTTTTTTCACTGGAGCATAGGAATCATACAGCATTGAAATGGACCCTTCAATTCATTATCCAAAACTGAACTAGTCCCATGTGCCTGTGCTTGGCCCAATTCCCTCCAAACATTTCTCATTCATGTATTTCTCTCAATGTCTTTAAATGTCGTAACTGTACCTACATCCATCACTTTCTCCATACATTTATTCCACACACAAACCACTCTCAGTGTGAAAAAAAAGCTTGTGTCTTTTTTAAATCTTTCTCTTCTCACCCTAAAAAATGTCCCCTAGTCTTGAAATCCCCTATCCTAGGGAAAAGACACTTGGCATTCACCTTATCTACACCCCTCATGATTTTATAAACCACCATATGGTCATCCCTCAAACTCCTACATGAATAGGAAAGGTTTAGATGGATATGAGCCTAACACAGGTAAGTGTTACTGGTTCAGTTTGGGGGTCATCATGGGACTAGTTCAGTTTTGGATAATGGCTGGACCGAAGGGTCCGTTTCCATGCTGTATAACTCTTATAATATCATTGTGGCAAATCATGGAGCTCAGTATCCTGTTCCTGCTTTTATCCTATTCCCTTTGATCCCTTTAACCCCAAGAACTATATCTATCTCTTTCTTGAAAACATTCAATGTTTCGGTCTCAACTGGTTTCCGTGGCAGCGAACACCACATGCCCACCACTCTCTGGGTGAAGAAACTTCTCATCTCATGACACCAATACCAAACCCTAGGCTTAAAAAAACCTGTTTCTAGTCTGAATCTCATTCAAAATTTTATTCTTGAAGAAAATTTGGATTTGCCTGAAAAGGAGTCAAAATCTGTAAGTCAACGTCATTTTACTGGATCTTCCTGAATTTCTTTGCAACTTTCGCTAACTACATGACCTAAATCCAAGTTCCCACAGAAAAGTACCTTCAAAAGACGCTGATTTTCTAAACTCAGACAAAAAAAACAATGTTAACATCTTTTATTTCCTATTTTTTGCAAGTTTTTCTTAACAATAAACTTCTCTCCTTTCTGCCTTTTTTCCCTACCTGTATACTCATTTGTGATTCTGTTGTGACCACTTGAATACTTGATTAAATCATACTTTTAATTTAACCTTAATGAGGGACATTGTAGGCCATTCAAATATTGAACTTCACAAAAGGATTAGGATCTTTCTCTTGCGCCTGCAACACTTTTCAAGCACAATTTCTCCATCATTTCTCACCTTGTGGGATGACCCGAGCTTTGACTTCAGTTTTGGCTTTCCTCACAATCTCTTTCAACATTTTCCTTTCTGTTTCACCGACAAGGGAAACGGATCTTCCACTCCGGCCCGCTCGTGCCGTACGGCCTACTCTGTGCACATAATGCTTAACGGTATTGGGCATTGTGAAGTTTATTACCTAGCTCAGAAGAACAAAGATATAGTTACTGTTACCAAGCAACATATATTAGGAGCCAATTTACTTCATCATTTTCACCTTTGCAATCAAACCCTAAATCAATGTTTGAACCACATAAGTAAACACAAAGAATGGCAGATACTGGAAATCTGAAAAAGAAACACACACAGAGTGCTGGAGAAACACAGCATGGCTTTGGCTACAGACGCTGCCAGACCTGCTGTGTTTCCCTATCACTGTCTTTTTTTTAAAAAATCCCATTATGTGAAACAAAATTTGCTGTTATGGTGTTCTCACCATCAGAACTTTACCACCCAACTCAACAGCATTCTTTTCTGTAGGTCCAAACCATAACTGAAGTCCTAGTGTCCTGTCATAAAGATGAGCCATCTCCTTTTGGGTAGACTTTAGACCTTTTCAGCAGGAACCATAGCTCTTGATAGCACTCTCAATGGGTACACAATTCTCCTGTGTTCTAACGTATGGTTCGCGGTTCCATTGACCTCCTGTAGCCTTGGTTAGCAGAGTGCCATTGCTAAAGGAATGAAACACAGAGCTGTCTCTTTGGAATTTGCACATTCTTCCTCTGCCTACATGGGTTTTCTCCCACAGTCCAAAAATGTGTAGTTTTTAGGTGGATTGGCCACACTAAATTGCCCATAGTGGCCAGGGCAAGCTGGAAGGATTAGCCATGGGAAATGCAGGGTTACAGGGATAAGAGTGGGGAGTGGATCTTGTAGGATGCTCTTCAGAGGGTTGGTGTGGGCTTGATGGGCCAAATGGCCTGCTCCCACACTGTAGGGACGCTATGATTCTAATTTGACCTCTGACTCCTGAGAACAGGCCCAGTATTCTGACATTACTGTGCCTGATGTCAACTGTACCCTGTTGGTGTAACAGTGCTTTTAGGCAGGCAGTCCAAGAACAGTATGTGCACAGAATACATTAAAAGCGACCATCCATCTTAGCAACTCACTAATTCCCCTATCAATTAGTCTCTATACAATTATTCAATCACTTACCGTTTTGACCCCATCAATGTCCAGCCCTCTAGCTGCAACATCAGTAGCCACAAGAATATCGATCTGCTCATCTTTAAAGCGCCTGTCACCATAGAATCAAAAACAAGGGATCAGTCAATAATGGCCTGACACTCAGTTTCATATTTTTGCAGCGGAACACGCTCCAGAAAGTGACTTCGTTTATCAAGAAGTCACAAGAAAAATGCTCTTTGGAGATGGAATAAAAATTTACATTTCAATGCATCTGCTTTCACTGACTAATGGAAACATTCTACATGCACAAGTATAGAAATCTAAGGTTTAAAAAACAAATCACAGTAAATAACTAAGATAACAAGGTGTGGAGCTGGATGAACACAGCAGGCCAAGCAGCATCAGAGGAGCAGGAAGGCTGATGTTTTTGGGTATAGACCCTTCATCAGAAAAGGGAGATGGGGAGAGGGTTCTGGAATAAATAGGGAGAGAGGGGGAGGTGGATAGAAGATGGATAGAGGAGAAGATAGGTGGAGAGGAGTCAGACAGGTCAAAGAGGCAGGGATGGAGCCAGTAAAGGTGAGTTAGGGAGGAGATAGGTCAGTGCAGGGAGGACGGCCAGGTCAAAGGGGCGGGATGAGGCTAGTAGGTAGGAGATAGGGGTGGGGGATAGGTGGGAGGAAGGACAGGTTAGGGAGACGGGGACAAGCTGAGCTGGTTTTGGGATGCGATAGAAGGAGGGGAGATTTTGAAGCTTGTGAAGTCCACATTGATACCACTGGGCTGCAGGGTTCCCAAGCGGAACACGAGGTGCTGTTCCTGCAACCTTCGGGTGGCATCATTGTGGCACTGCAGGGGGCCAAGGATGGACAAGTCGTGTAAGGAATGGGAGGGGGAGTTGATTAGCGCAAACCGAGCGTAGGTGTTCTGCAAAGCAGTCTCCATGGGTAGAGCGGATGCAGTGTACCACATTAGCAGATGTGCAGGTGAACATGTGCTTGATGTGGAAAGTCTTCTTGGGGCCTGGGATGGGGGTGAGCAGGAGGTGCAGGGGCAGGTGTAGCGCTTCATGTGGTTGCAGGGAAAAGTGCTGGGTGTAGTGGGGCTGGAGGGGAGTGTGGAGCGGACAAAGGAGTCCCGGAGAGAGTGGTCCTTCCAAAAAGCAGATGAGGGGTGGGGAGGTAAAAATGTCTTTGGCAGTGGGGTTGGATTGCAGATGGCAGGAGTGTCAGAGGATGATGCATTGGATCCGGAGGTTGGTGGGGTGGTATGTGAGGACGTGGAGGACACGAGAGGATTCTGTTTTGAAAGGGAAGTTGTTGAGGGTGAGGACGAATTCGGCTAAGCGAACAAGGGTGTCAGTGGAGGGGACTGATCGGGCTTACGGGACAGGAAGAAGCAGAGGACCTTTAGGCCATATACATGGGGAATGCAGGTGTAAAGGGACTGGGCGTCCATAGTAAAGTTGAGGTGTTGGGGACCGGGTACTTGGAAGTATACCTTGTTATCTCAGATTCTCCAGCATCTGCAGTTCCTACTATCTCTGAAACACTAAATAGTTTAATAACTCTGACTTGACCCAAACAGGAACATTTTTCAACAAGGACCAACAGATTACCATTAAGAATGAGAGCCTGGATTAGTCCCCTTCCTAATCCCAAACCTTGGAGTAAACTCCACTTCCCCAATTCCTGGCTTGGTTAAGATAAACTAACTCAGCAGAGACCTGGTTTGTAGACCTCAGTATGACAAATATAACAAATTATGCAGATTCCAGAGGCAGAACTCCCATATGAGCAGCAGTAAACCTGGGATCAGAATCATAAAGGAGAAATGCAGGAAGTGATGATTAACAAAGTTGTCATGTGTACTCCCAAAGAATGGTTAAAATTAGCAAAGTCTTTTACTGATAGTCCTTGCCCGAAGGCACCAAAGCCCAATGGTTTCAGGGATGCTGCCATGTCTTTCACATTTCACCCAAACTGCACATCTAGTCACTCCAAGTTAGCAGACTACTCTAAAGCAGAGGACATTGATGAAAACCCTAAATCTATGTGCGTGTTACATCTAAACACCATTTATTTCTCAACAGGAGGGAACCCAGGCTGATATGTGCATCTTAGCTATGGCGCACGGTAGTCAGGTTTGCTCAGCATTTTCATTCTGCATTGGCTTCCCATAATGTTCACTTTCCTTATGCATGTTGAGTAATTTAAATTGTGTGTCTTGTATCACCTATTCATTTGGTTGGTCCCCTTACCTAAGGGCCTCCAGTCGCTGTGTTTGAGAGAGGTCACCGTGTAGCTCACCAACCTTCAATCCCATCAGCCCCAGGAGGATGTGCATTCGATGGGCCTGCTTTTTAGTCTGTGTGAACAACATGACATGATCCTGAAATGTACGAGTCAGAAGAGCTAAAAGACAAGGACAGAAAATTTATTATTGTAAGTGCAATAACTCAGTTCAAGTACAGAGCTGCACTGATTTAGTCAAATGGTCTGGTCATTCCTTTCTCACACCAAGCCGAAATTCTTATTCAGTAAAAGCAAAATAGAAAGGAACAATGGGAAAGGCTTACATTTAATAAGCAGTGCTCGTGGCCATAGGGCATCCCATTGCAAGTTTACAGCCAATTTGCACTAACATAAGGATGGGCAAATAATTTGTTTTGGTGTCACTGGCTGAGTGGTATATATTGCTGGACTGTGATGAATGTTCGCGCTATTCTTACAGTAACACTATGTGATTCTTTAGCATGTCTCAGATGGGACCCGAGTTTAACTTCTCATCTAAAGTATGTGACAGTGCAACACAGTTTTAACTCCACATTGAGTGTCAGCCTAGAAGAACCCCACTCCCCCACGAGTAACCAACTACAATAGGGACAACAATTCAAAAATGCTTCATTATTGCGAAAACCTTTTGTACAACCCCGAGTCCCTGAAAAATTCTGTGGAAATTCAGAACATTCTCTATTTTAAACTCAAAATGATCTATTCCTAACCAGTTTATCATGCAAATAACGCCATTGAGAACTCTGTAACAGAACCAGAAAGTCAACTAAAGGCAACAACAAATGCAGAAAAATGAATAGCGACCTACGTTAAAGTTTGTCATCAATAGAGTGGTATTAATTGCAAATTACGTAAAACTATGGAAATGGCAGTGCAACAATTACCTGAAGCGTTCGTTATGTATTGTATCCCGTGGAACACAATAATTCAAACATTCCAGATTTACCTGAAACAAGGGCTTCCCTGTCACCCTCACGGTTTGGCCGGATCCGAATGAATTCCTGACGAAGGAATGGTGCTACATCAGTGTTACTGTTCACAAAAATTCGCACTGGATTCTTCAGTGACACGGATGCTAGGTCTTTCACCTGCAGGAAAACATTGAGAAAGGAAAGTAATTAAGAAAGATGTATGTGCCTGCAATCTGCTCTAAAGTTATTTCTTATTTGGTCAGGGGATAAAAGGTAAGTTCTCTTGGAATGGACACAAAAAAAAAGGAAGAAATGGATAAATCAGGTTACTGCAAACTAGCCAAACAAACAAAGACAATATGTAATCTTCTCAAAAGTCAGAATGTAGGATAAAATCAGTACTCATTTAGAACAAGATGGGGTGGACTGAAGACGGCCAGTGTGGATTTGTGAAAGGCAAGGTAGGCTTGAAAAATTTAATGAGCTTCTTTGAGCAAACTTGTTTGCAAAGGAGTTGCAGTGGATGGTGTGTGTACATTTCAGAGGTAATTTAACAAGGTGTTAGACTGGAAGTTGATAAAATTAAAAGACGCAAATTAAGAGTATTGGCAGGGAGTGGAAAAAAAAGGACTAAAAGATAGAAGTAGTAGCCAATGAACATATATCTAATTTGAGATTATTGTTGGAACCACTGATCTTCTCAATAATTAATGTGCTGGCCTATATTTAGCTTGCAGTCAAAACATCTATGAGTTTATAGCAGCTTACTGTGTTTAGATTGGCATTTCATACAATCTAATTGTGACTACATTACAAAATACTTCAATGGTCATAAAGCATTTGGTATATCCAGTGGTTGTGAAATGTGCTATATAAATGCATATAGAACACAGAATTGTACAGCACAGGTACAGGCCTTTCTGCCTACCATGTCTGTGCTGACCATGATGCCATTCTAAATTAATCCCATCTGCCTGCACGTGGTCTGTGTTCCTTTATTTTCTGCCTGTTCATATGTCTAAGTGTTTCTTAAACATTGCAATCGTCTCCTCTTCTACCACCTGCTACAGGAACGATGTTGTGAAACTTGAGAGGGTTCAGAAAAGATTCACAAGAATGTTGCCAGCGTTGGAGGGTTTGGGCTATAGGGAGAGGCTGAAGGCTGGGAATATTTTCCCTGGAGCATCAGACCTGATAGAAGTTTATAAAATTATGAGGGGCATGGATAGTGGGAATGGTCAAGCCCTTCTCCCCCTGGTGCAGGGAGCTCAAAAGCAGAGGATACAGATTTAAAATGAGAGGTGAATGATTTAAGAAGAACCTGAGGGGCATCTTTTTCACACAGAAGGTGGTGTGTACATGGAATGAGCTGCCAGAGGTGGTGGAGGAGGCTGGTACAATTACAACAATTAAAAGGCACCTGGAAAGATACATGAATAGGAAAGGTTTAGAGGGAAATGAGCCAAATGGGACTAGATTAATTTGGGATATCTGGTCAGCATGGACGAGTTGGACTGAAGGGTCTGTTTCCATTTTTGTACATCTCGATGACTGCCTGGCACTTTTACCCCACCTAGCAACATCTTCTAGGCACCTACCTGTGTAAGAAACTTTCCTCGCACGTCTCCTTTAAACGTTCCTCCTCCCACCTTTAACATATGCTCCGTAGTATTTGACATTTTCGCGCTGGCCATCCAACCTATCCATGCCTCTTATAATTCTATATACTTTTATCAGGTCATTCCTCAGCCTCTGATGCTCGTGTGAAAACAATCCACGTTTGTCCGACCTCCCCTTATAACTAACACTTGAATCCAGGCAACATCCTGCTAAACCTCTTTTACACCCTCCCCAAAGCCTCGACAACTTACCTATGGCGTAGTGACCAAAATTGCACATAATACTCCAAATGTGGCCTAACTACAGTTTGTGTAATAATTAGAATTTGAACGTGGGACACTTCCAACAAAGTTTGCAAGTTAACACTGGAGAAGAACATGGTAAGAGACATCAAATTTCAGACTGGTATACTGGGTATATAGATGCTTGATTAAGCTGAATGCTTTGAAATGGGGAGGTGACACAGGAAGAGTGAGGAACATACACAAAATGGAAAAACCTAAGGAACAGAGGTTCAAGATCACAGGTGTGCAAAGAAAATAATATTTATTGGATCCTAGATTTTTAAATAAATTATATAACAGACTAAAACAGTCAAGAAGTAATACTAAACTTATATAAGATTTTCTATAGAGCACGACTGAAATAATGTAAGTTTTGAGATCATGACTTAAGAAGGATGTCAAGACCACGAGGGAGAGATAAAAAAAAAACAGGCCAGAGAAAAGCTGATGGGATGATCCCTATTATTGACACTGCGAGATTATTGCTAGCCTCAACTACTTGGAGACTTGAGCTACTGACATTCAGTCTGGCCTGCAACACAGCAATACCTCATCAGTCATGGTGGCAGAGAATAACATTGTCTGTCGCTGATGGGAGCAGAGACGAATGATCTCCTTCATCTGTTCCTCAAAGTACTCATCCAGCATTCTGCGGGGGGGAAATGTAGGGAACATATTTATCAGTACTGTTCTGCTATCTCACTCAGTTATTTCACCAGTTTTATCTGTCTAAAATACTGGAATCGCAACAATTTGTACAGAACAGCACAATCAGAGAAATACAGTATCACAGAGTAACTGTAAGGGTGGAGTTAGGTGGTGAATGGATTTGAAGCCAACAACTTAATTTTAAATGATTGGTGGTAGAAAACTAGTGAAAATCAGCAAGAAATTGGGACATCTGGTTAAATGAAAATCAGAGTTGAACAAGAATTTAGTAGCACTTTAATGACAGATTAGATACAGAGTTACAGGGTTTATTTGGAGAGGACAACATGTAATGGGTCCAAATGGACTGAAAGAAGGCACCATATTTAATTTCTGTCTGTGCTAGGCCAGCTATTGGATCTCAGACAATTGTGCAATGGAGTGTAACCATTGATCTTAATGCCCGTCTGGGGTCCCAATCCTAATCCTCACTGCAAGGTTTGTAGGTGACGAGCTCAAGCAATGACATGAGTGAGATCAGTTGGAATGTATCCTCTAGGTTGTCAGTTCTCATTGGCCATCCTTTTAGGCGAAGAGTAGCCACTTTGGCGAATTGCCTGGGGCTGTAAGTGCCAGGGTCCATGAATTCATATTCCGTACAAGCAATAGTCTCTCTGTAAAAAAGGAATGAAAGCTGAACAAAGAAACAACTGACCAATTTGAGTGGCTAAATTAAGCACCTTTAGCCTCTAGTGTAGCACCAAACCTTCTGAGTGCATGAGGGCTGGAATGATGAAAGAAGAGGATGATCCTAGTGAGACAGACAGTGGCTCTGAAGACAGACACCAACAAGATACATGACTCTTTTACAGTTTTCTGACAAAGTGTACATGTGACCAGTCACCTCGGAAAAGCTGAGGACTTTACCGAGAATCATCCCACAGAAACCTAGCTACAAAAATGCCGTTGCTCACACGACTGGTGCAACATTCCATCCTATCCTCAGCCAAATGAAGAAACCTGAAGCCAGAATGACACTATTTGCCCATTTTGTTGACTGCCTGGAATAAACTGGAATAGATCAAATGACGGGAACTGTACATCCAATACAAATCACTTCTCATTTGTTTTAGAGTTTAGCTTTGTTAAGGCTTTTTGATTTCTAAAAGATTTTAATGATTTATGTATTTGAAACAGAAATGTGGACTTCACACAATCATCTCCTCAGCTTTACCCATTCAAGAAACAGTGAGGCCTCTTCCCTTTTAATTCTTTAACTATGGACAGAGCCATACTGTCCGTGCTTACCTGTCTGCTTCATCAAGAATGAGGACCTCAATGCTGCTGAGGTCGAAGGATGGACAGTTGTGAAGGTGATCAATTAATCGGCCAGGGGTGGCAATGAGAACATCAGGCCTCGCCCTCAGAGATGCCTCTTGGGTTTTTACATCCAGTCCACCTGAAATCAAATGGCGCATCTGAGAAATTGATCTAATACTCGCCTAGTTGCCTAGCCGTATACTACTTTAAAATGGAGAAAGGTTGCTGAACTCAGGAGCACAGATGGACCTGGATGCTCTGTTACATGAATCATAAAAAACATTAGCTTGCAGGTACGGCATGTGATTAGGAAGACAAAGGCACTGAGCATAGACTATAACAACAAGGACATTTTACTTGAACACAATGTTGGTGGGACCACATCCGGAGTACCAGAGAATAATTCTGGTACCTAATTTGAAAAAGAATTTAATCACATTAGAAGCAGTATAAAGGAGGCGCACTCAATTCATTCCTGAGAATAAGGACTTATGGTGAAACTCCCATTGAAGTGGAGAAAATTGAGAGGTTTCAATTAGATCATATTCAAGATCTGAGGGGGCATGAAATAATGAATTCTGAAAGGATACTTTCCCTGTGAGTGAGTAGAACTAGAAACGCAGAAGAATATGATGTAGACAAACAGGAAGCCGGAATAAGACAACAAGTCAAGCAGCATTTGGAGGAAAGGAGAATTCAAGGGCTGGAGGTGGAATGGTGGTGATAGGCGGACACTGGTAGTAGATATAACCTGATTGGTTGATGGGAAGGATGAATCCGGCTGGTGGTAGTAGGGAGGGTCAGGTGGTGGAATGAGGAGGAGGAGGTGGGGCTGAAAAGGGAGCGGGGGATGAGTGGGAAGGTGATTTGAAATTGGAGAACTCAATACTGAGTCCTCAGGGCTGTAGGATGCCCAAGTGGAGAACAGTGTGTGGTTCCTCAAATTTGCGTTCTGCTTCACTGTGACAGTGGAGGAGGCAGAGAACGGACATGTCGAAGGGGCAGGAGTTGAAATGGACAGTAATCGGGAGGTTTGGCTAGCTGTTACAGGCCAGATGAAGACGCTCAGCAAAACAGTTACCTAGTCTACATTTGGTCTCTACCAACGTAGAGAAGACCACATCAGGAAGCAACGGATGCAGTAGGCTAGGTTGGAGGAGATGCAGGTGCCTCAAATGGAGGGGCTGGTTAGGGCCCTGGTTAGGGAGGTGATCTGTAGGCAGGTGTTGCAGCTTTTACAGTTACAGGGTTTTTTTTGTCGGGGGGTGCGGAGCAGTTTGGAGTGTAGCACAAACTAAGGAATGGCGAAGGGAATAGTCCTTGCGGAGAGTTGAGAGGAGTAGGGAGTGGAAGATGTTCCGGGTGAGGGGGTCTAATTAATGTTGGCTTAAGTGTTTGAGGATGATACTTTGGATGCTGAGGCTGGTGTGGTGGAAAGTGAGAACAAGGGAGACCCTTTCTTTATTATGTTTGGCGGGGGGGTGGTTAAAAGCTGTGAAGCGGGGAATGGAGGAGGCACAGTGGATGGCTGTCTGGATGACAGCAGGGGGGAAAAGAGCGTTGTTTGAAAAAGATGGACATCTGGGATGCTTGGGAGTGGAACGTCTCTTCAGAAGTGACAGTGACAGAGGAATTGGGAAAACGGAATGGAGCTTTTGAAGGATACAGGGTGGGAAGTGGTGTAGTCTAGGTAGCTTTGGAAATCTGTGGGTTTATAGTAAATCAGTCTGTAAACTGTCGCCAGAAGTGAAAATGGTGAGGCCAAGAAAGGGGAGAAAGGTGTCTGAGATAGACCAAGTGAACTTGAGGGTGGGGTGGAGGTTATTAGCGAAGTCAATGAACTGCTCCAGTTCAACCTGGGTGCAGGATGCAGCACTGATGCAGTCATCGATGTAACAGTGGAAGAGTTGGGGAACAGTCCCAGTGTACGTACTGAAGATGGACTGTTCAACATAACTGACAAAGAGGCAGGTGTAGCTGGAGCCCATGCAAGTGCCCATGGCAACCCCCTGGATTTGAAGGAAGTGAGAACAGTTGAAGGAAAACATAGAGGGCGAGGACTAGTTTGGCGAGGCGGAGGAGGGAATTAGTCGGAGGTGGGGGTTGCTGGATGGGTCTGTTGGAGACGAAATAACTGAGGGCCTTATAGGGTATGGATGTGTATAGGGATTGCACGTTCACAGTGAAGATGAAATGCTAGGGGCCGGGGGATGGAAATTACCAAAGAGGTAGAGGGCGTGGTTTGTGTCACTGGATGTGAGTGAGGAGTGCCTGGACCAAGGCGGGACAGAATAGACTTGAGGTAGGAAGAGAGGAGTTCAGTGGGGCAGGTGCATGCAGAGATAATGGATTGGCTGGGGTAGTTGGGCTTGTGGATCTTGGAGAGAAGGTAGAACCAGGCAGTGTGGGGCTGGGGGACTATAAGGCTGGAGGCAGGGGAAGTCAACAGAAATGATGAGTTCAGTGACACTGTTGGAGATGGTGGCTTGATGGGCCATGGTGGAGTCAGGACATGGTGTCGGAGAGTTGGCATTCGGTGTCTGCAACATACAGGTCCATCATCCAGACTACCACTGCCTCGCCTTTGTCAGTGAGTTTGATAGGGAAATGGAGATTGGTGCGGAGAGGGTGGAGTGGTGCATGTTCTTTTCTAAGGCAGAGATGAGAAGATGGTTTTTTTTCCTTAGGGTGCTTAGTTTGTGGAATTCTCTTCCCCTGAGAACAGTCGAGGTTGGATCACTCAAGATGGAGTTAGATAGATTTTTGATGGATAAGGGAGTCAATGTTTAGCAAGGGCTGAGAGAAAACAGGTGGTGAGATACACCAGATCGGTTGTACTGAATGGAACAGCAGGTTCAAAAGTCTGATTGGTCTACTCTTGCTCCCAAGTTCATGAAATTATTCCGCTACTAACTATATGTTCTGTAAAAGTGATATTTTCCTCTAGAACTTTACAATTCTATAAACTTTGTAAAATCTTATCTGATAAAGGTGCTTTGTTCGAAAAGGACCATGTCTCTCCATTCAATCCTCTTCTCTTTCTTAGCTTGAGCAGATTCCAGCAGCAGACAGTGAGCCATGCCTGTAACACTCTATAGCCAGGTTCTCCATAGCTATTTGCTGCAGATTTCCTATCTGCCATTGCTGGGAGATATCACAGTTTCTGATCAACATGTCTGACCTCCAACAGGGCTCAGATGAAGATGTAGTATGAATTGGGCCACACCTGTCCTGTTATGCCAAGAAAGGGTACATTTTTCTTCGTACAAAACAGTGCCCAGAAGTAACCACAGCTACAAAATCTTAAAGTATACAGAGCTTCTTAATTGCTGACAGATGGTTTTCACACACTTTCATACAGCGCAAACTTACCAACAGCAAGACAGAGGGAGATGGATGTGAACTGTGCCAATTGCCTGGAGACAGAGTGAACTTGAATGCCTAGCTCACGAGTTGGAACTAGAACCAACACCCGAGTAATGGGAGCCTGTCGCGGCTTATAGATCAAGCGTTCTAGGACTGGCAGCATGAAGGCAGCAGTTTTACCTATGGAGCAATGGATGGAGAAAATGAAGAAAAAGAATCACAAGACTTGTAAGAGATTTACCGCTAGTTTTAAGTAATATCCACGCTTGACAACTTCGATATGTCTAAATCAAGGATCTAAGTGTGGTACTCTTACTTAAATATATATCTTAAACCAAATATAAATGTGTTAACCGTGGTTGTGTCCAAAGATATTGCACCCTCACCGAAGTTTATGATTGCACCATGTATTTTCAGAAGAGATCGCGCCTCAGTTCTGCTCCAAATACATAATAACTTGTACCTGACCTCCTCCTCCCTGTTTCTCCTGACATGCAACAGGTGATCCAAGCTTATAGTTCAACCTCTACGTGCTATCCTCATGTACAGCACAGGACTCCATTAGTTGTTTCTAATTCAAGCATCATGTTGACATCACAAGAGAAGATGGTGGTGTAGAGGAATTTTTAAAATATAGATTTATTCCGGGACACGGGCATCGCTGACAGGTCAGCATTCGTTGTCTGTCCCTAGCTTCCCTCAAGAAGGCGGTGATGAGCTGCCTTCTTGAACCACTGCAGTCCATTTGCTGTAGGCACACCCACAATGCCATTAAAGACGGAACTCTAGGATTTCGACCCACTGATACTGAAGGGATGACGATATATTTCCAAGTTAGGATAGCGAGTAGTTTGGAGGGGAACTTGCAGGTGGTGTTGTTTCCATCCATCTGATGGCCTTGTCCATCTAGATGGTTGGGGCTGTGGGTTTGGAAGGTGCTCGACAGTGGGGAATTCAGTGATGGTAAGACAATTGAATGTCAAGGGCTGTTGTTAGATGGTCTCTTATTGGAGATGGTTATTGCCTGGTATTTGTGTGGCATGCATGTTACTTGACACTTTTCAGCCTCAGCCTGGATATGGTCCACGTCCAAGTGTGTTTGGACGTGATGCTGAAAATTGTGCTATCACTGGTGAACATGCTCACTTCTGACTTTATGATGGAGTAAAGATCACTAATGAAGCAGTTGAAGATGGCTGGCCTAGCACATACACTGAGGAACTCCTGCAGAGATATCCAACTTCCAACAACAACCATCTTCCCCACATGCCAAGTATAACTCCAACCAGCGGAGAATTATAGAACATAGAACATAACAGCACAGTACAGGCCCTTCGGCCCTCGATGTTATGCCGACCTGTCATACCGATCTCAAGCCCATCTCACCTCCACTATTCCATGTACGTCCATATGCTTATCCAATGACAACTTAAATGTACCTAAAGTTGGCGAATTTACTACCGTTGCAGGCAAAGCGTTCCATTCCCTTACTACTCTCTGAGTAAAGAAACTACCTCTGACTTCTGTCCTATATCTTTCACCCCTCAATTTAAAGCTATGCCCCCTCGTGCTCGCTGTCACCATCCTAGGAAAAAGGCTCTCCCTATCCACCCTATCTAACCCTCTGATTATTTTATATGCTTCAATTAAGTCACCTCTCAATCTTCTTCTCTCCAATGAAAACAGCCTCAAGTCCCTCAGCCTTTCCTCGTAAGACCTTCCCTCCATACCAGGCAACATGCTAGTAAATCTCCTCAGCACCCTTTCCAAAGCTTCCACATCCTTCTTATAATGCGGTGACCAGAACTGTACACAATACTCCAAGTGCAGCCGCACCAGAGTTTTGTACAGCTTCACCATAACTTCTTGGTTCCGGAACTCAATCCCTCTATTAATAAAAGCTAAAACACTGTATGCCTTCTTAACAGCCTAATTATCTCCCTAATTCCCACTGATTCCAGCTTTTATAGGGCAGCCTTGATGCTAAGGGCTGGCATTGGATATCACTGGGCTATTAATCCCAAGGCCATGAGACATGGAGACAATTTTATGAGGACAGGAGCTCAAATCCCACCACAGTCGCTGGTGGAATTTAGATTCAATGAATAGATATGGCATATAAAGATTTTTTCAATAATGGTGACCATGAAATTATCACGTTTCATAAACTAACGTGGCTCACCAAAGCTCTTCAGGGTATTAAATCTGCTGTTTTTATCCATGCTGTCCTACAGGGTCAGAGCAATGTGATGACTTTTGATTGTTCCTTGAAATGGCCCAGCAAGTCACTCAATTCTAGACCAAATAGGGATTGGTAACAAATGCGGGCCTTACTAGCAACAATCCCATGAAATAATAAAGAAAAATTGTTGGAAGTCAATGATCTCAGTCCCTGAACAGCACTGCAGAAGTATCTCAGGATAGATATTTTCTAATCAAATTTTCAGACATGTTATGACATACCTCTGGAGTAGATGGGCCTGGGTTTCTGGCTTAAAGTGAGGGACTCTACCACTGCACCATGAGACCCTATCCTCAGAGCAGTATCCTCCGTCCAATTATCTTCAACTACTTCATCAATGACCTTCAGTCCATCATTTGGTTTAAAGTGGGTGCAAGATGATCGCACACTGTCCAGCACCATTCACAGCTCCTCAGATGCCGAAGTAGTCTATGGCCATACACAGTAGGACCACGGCAACATCCAGGCTTGGATCGACAGGTGGCAAGTAACAATCACATGACACAAGTGTCAGCAAATGACAATGCCAACAAGACAGGATTTAATCACCTCCCCTTGGCATTCAATATCTTTACCGTTGCTGAAACTCCAATTATGAACATCCTGAGAGCTACCAGAAACTGAAATGGACCAGCCATTTAAATACTTTGACTATGAAAGCATGTCAGATTCTGCAGCAGGTAACTCATCACGTGCTTCCCAAAGCCTGCACACCATTGACAAGGCACAAGTCTGATGTGTGATGAAATTTGCGTGGATAAGTACAGACCAACAACATTGAAGCAGCTCAAAATCTTCCAAAACAAATCAGCTCACCACCTTCCTATGTGCCAGGTATGACTCCAACCAGGAGACAACAGTCCCCCTAATTCCCATGAACTCCAGCTTTGGTTACAGCTCCTTGATGCCACATTTGGTCAAACACAGCCTAGTTGTCAAGGCTGGCATCTTACTCACCTTCAACATTCAAGTTTCACTATTGCCATGTGGTGACAGCTGTGCATTCCATCTACAAAATGCACTGGCTGATGAAAGGTGTCTGCTTCACCAATAAAGTCATTGAGGGACTACTGATAAAGCAAAACTGAAGCCTTGATGTGAATTCCCTTCTATTTCTTTACCCATTCAGGAGATCTAGATTTTGCCGAATGGGCCAATATTTATTGGCTATCCCTCATTACCCTACAGAACGTGGTGATGAACTCCTCCTTGAACCAGTGCAGTCCATCGGGTAGACACAACGTTATTAGAGAGGGAGCTCCAGGATTTTCATCCAGCAGCAGTGAAGGGTTAGCATTGTACAGGATGGTGAACGCCTACAGAGGAACCTGCAGGTGAGTAGTGTTCCTAAACACCCCTTAGACTGCAGCTGTTCTATAAGCCAGGTCACTACAATATTCCCAAGGGTAAATAGGGTGGGACAATGAATGTTGGATCAGCCAGTGAGGCTGACATCCCATAATTTTTTTTTAAAAACATGGCTAGCAAGCCAACCCTTGTGCTCAAAACTCATCTGACTAATGCATTAGCACAGATCAGCAACTGCCATGGAACCACCATCCTCTGCAGAAAAAGTGGCCAGAAGTTGGAGAAGAAACCCAGTTGACCAATACGGGCTAAAACACATGGACTAGCAAATTCAGGGCACAGTTAAGTAACAAATATTTCCTCTAAAAAGCACATAATATCCCAACAACGTAATAACTACCTCATCTTATGAGCGAAGACATAACATATCAATAGTACAAGAATGTGATTTGTGGAGATCTCAAGTTTAAGAACTGCTGGGTGTAATCTCAGAAAGACTAACAGAGTTCAACTACTAGTGAAATCATAATATAAGTAACATGGTCCAGGTGCAGAAAATATTAGGCTCAACATAGCCACTAGATCACTAGATGTCTAGTGCAGAACTGTACAGCTATCTCATATATTAGGCATTACCAAGTTAGGCATTAAAGCAAAACCTACCTGTTCCAGTTGCAGCACATGCACAAAGGTCTCTGCCAAGCAGGCCTAATGGAATACATGCCTTCTGAATGGGGGTTGGTTGCTTGAAGCCCACTGCAGTAATTGCCTAAACATAATCAAAGGGCAGCAATGGAGAAAGAATCAGAGAACCAAGCTTTAGACCCTAGTAACAACACATGCAGGTATGAGTTAATGACCATTCAATTAAACAGAACAATGCCATCTTCCCAGAATGCAAAGCACTTTTCATGCAAATAATAACGGTAACAGTAATCCATGTTGACGTCAATGCATTTCATCAAGTGGCACACAATAAATACCTTTAACAACGGTCGCGAGAAATTCATATCCTGGAATGTCAAACCTTCATCAAATTGAGGGGCGTCCTCAAAGAACACACCTGATTCCTGTTTGGGAACAAAAACAACTGTGTGAAACTGCAAAAATAGCTTCAATCATCTTCCTATTGCGACAGCCTCCCAATTTCCCCATTTCTTTATATCTGTCCTCCCCTAGTCAACTGCCAGCTAATCTTTTCCAAAACATTTTACTCCCAGTTTCTCCTCATTCAGTCCCTCCTCTCACTTCACCCAGCCAACTTCCCACACCACCTCTTTCAACATGTTATCCTGTTTTGCCTTCATTCCAGTTGCTCTTTCTGTCTCTCCATCTAGATCACCATCAATTCCACTCTGACTGAATAATGTCCAGTCAAACATGGAGTTCCAATAGATAAATTAATAAGTGCAAATAAAAAACATTACTGAGGTTGCAACATGCCTCTCCCCAGGCACTCAGAGTCTTGTTGTCACCATGAGCCATACAAACACAGAGGCAGGCCCTTCAGTCCATCCTGTCTATGCCAGTCACCAAGTATCTATCCATTCTAGTCCCATTGTCCAGCACTTGGTCTGTAGCCTTGCATTCTATGGTGATTCAAGTGTTTATTTAAATATATTTTAAATCTTGTGATGGCTCCTGCCCTATCAGGCAGAGTTCCAGATATTCACAACCCTCTGGGTAAAAGAATTCTTCCTTAAGTTCTCTGCCCTTTGACTTGAATTATATCCTCTGATTAGTGACCCCTCTATGAAGGGGAAAACCTTCTTATTTACTCCTTCATAATTTTGTACACCTCAATGATGCTCCCCCTCAGCCTTCTATGCTCTAAAGAAAACAACCCCACCCTACCTAGTGTGTCTCCATAGCCGAAATGTTCCAACCCAAGCAATTTTCTCTGCATCCTTTCTATAGCATTCACATCCTGAATCCTCTAGCTGTTGCCTACCTAACATCTTATACAGCTCCACTGTAAACTCCTTGCTCTTATATTCAATGCCTTGACAAATAAAGGCAAGTACCCCATATGCCTTCTTAGCTACCTGTCCTGTGCCTTCAAGGAACTATGGATATTCTCTGTAAGGTTCTTCTGATCCTCGGTACCTCCGAGGTTCTGTCTATTCATTGTGTACTCCTTTGCCTTGTGAAGCATTTTGGGAGGATTAAGATTTCAGCAATACAATCATCCTTGCTGTTCTCAGTACACAGTAGGACATAAAAAGCTAGGAACACTCACATCCCCTGGAACTTTTCTCTTTCTCTTCTTCCCCTTCAATTTCAGTGTGTCTGTGAAATAATCAGCATTACATCAGTCTCTGAATAGCCAATAAAGAAATGGAAACAAGCCACAGTATTACCACAATAAAAACATTGTGAATAAAGTCAAGGCCAGCAAGCAACCTTACCTGCTTTCTGTAAAATATCTTCATCTGCTGAGGAGAACTCGGATATTGACTCATCGTCTTCTTCAATTTCTGCGTTTTTCTCTTTGTCAGATTCCTCAGCATCATCACTGGCCTCCGCCTGATCCAGTTCTTCCTCATCTTCTTCTACTGTGTCTGGTTTGGACTCAGTAGAGTTGGTCCTTAACGCCTTTGCTTCTTTTGCAGATTTCTCCTAGAAATGAGAAACATTTAAATCAAATCCAAAGACTGATATATGCCGCTCCTCCTCTTAGACTGTTATTATCCCTTCTCAATCTCCCTCTCAAAGATTACATTCCCCCAATTTATATCCATTTGTGGTGCCACAGGCAAAAGTTAATTACTATCTTGGTTGAGAGCAGAAATCTCTTTGCAGATTTTAGTAATACTGTGGGACACTAAATCTCATTAAAACTCCTACAAAAGCAGAAAATGCCGGATAAATAGTGGGTCAGGTAGAATCTGTAGAAAGAGAAATGTAGTTAGTGTTCCTGAAGTCATATTAGACCTGAAGACCTAACTTTTCAATTTAGGAGAAAACAGTTCTGAATTACATTTGCATATTTTATGACTAAAGCCAAGGCAATAGGTCCACTCTTCACAAGAATTGGTGAAAAAATAACTGGAAATTAGGTATTTAAATAAGTACTGTTGTGAAAAAGATACCAATTTGATGACCAATGTTTTGCAAGTCTTGGCTAGCAACAAATGATATGTTCTTGATGTTATGGTTCCTGTGGAAAAGAAACCCATTCATTTAAATAAAATTAAATCATGTGCAGGCAATTTCCCATTGTTAGGTTTAAAATCATTCTGAATCTTTTTGTTCCTACGTATTCCATCAGTCTTTTAAATTACTTTTTGCTTATGGGAATCAGTACTTTCTGTAGATGGGACTCTTACATCTTTCAGATCCTTTACAGTTCCTAACTTCCTACTATTTAGAAAACACACATTCTATTTGTTTTTGTTCCGAAGTGGTGACCTTAAAATTCTTACATTGTAAAGCTGGCTGATAAGGTTAGGTAATATTTTGTGTATAAATGGGTTGCTTCACTTGCTGGTGAACAGCAGGAAAAACTCAGCCTCACTGCATGATTTAGGTACAGTTCATTTGTCTTACCAAGGTTCCCACTGTTAGCCATTATCAAATGACCCATTGATCATGCACCTGTATGGAAAAGATCACCTTACATTCAGTGCACCAGGCCACCTTCAGAACTGGGTTTTCGCATAAAGAAAGTCTACTTGGATGGATATGGGAAGATTGCTAGACCAGTGAAAATGTCCCCAGCAAAAATCAACAGCTCAAAACATTTATTTGTTATGGATATGGAAAAGGAAGAAAGGAAAAATGGAAGGAAAATTCAGCTTTTGGGAGATCATAGCTTCCATGCCCCACCGAGACCCTCATACCTGAATATTTAGAAACTCAATCATTTGAGAAAAATATTGAAAACAACTGACCTCTTTTTTTCTTTTCTTTCGTACTTTGTCTATCTTTTCATCCAGGGTTGTTGGTGCCTTCTGGAAATAAGCAGAAAAATGAAGTTAAAATTATTTCAAACCCACTTTCTGAGCTGGGACTCAGTAAGAGTCAGAGAATAAAGTGCCCACTTGATGCACTGAAAACCTGGGGTCATCACCTGTCAAACAGTCAGCAAATTCTGAGGCATGGTAATCCAAAAGGACTTGTCAGCTGGTCCCCAAGGGTGCTGTGTTTTCAATCATATATACACACATTCATCGACACACATTCTTAAGAAATCATCACATTTCTTTAATCGTAAATTACTCTTAAGAAGCAAACAGAAAGCGAGCTTCAAAATTAGTTTATGGACTATGATTCCAGTAAGTTACTGAACATCAGCTCTCAGTGAGATGGGAATATTTCTGGGCTACAGCATCTTATCACTGCAGCAGAAACAGCGAACACTGAAAAAGTCTAAAAGCTGACATCTATTTAAGAAAGCTATGGGAACTGCAGCCTGTAAACATATACGGTCACAGGTTCTCACGTTCTTTTTCAGTTGACTCAGGACATCTGTCATCATCCAGCTGTCGTCATATTCCCCATCTTTTTCAGTGAACAAGAAGTCTTCACTGAAGTCCACACATTTCTTCCTCAACTTCTTTCTCTTCAGTAAGGTGATAGGTGGCTCCTGAACAAACAAAGACAACGGTCTTACAAATCAAAGAAAGGTGAGTGCAATAAGATCTGCTCTTCTGCTGCTTATTCATGCGCAATGTGAAACAGTACACTGTTAAGCATAATTCAGATCAGTATTGGATATGGGAAAGCTACTTCGAAAAGGGAACTCCCATCAAATCACTATGGCATGGAAGGCTATTCAGGTCATCAAGGTCATACCACAATGGCGTAATCTATCATCAGCTTGAACAATCACGTCGCATTATGGAAAAACGAGCAGCCGTAAATTGCTTTCGAACTTAGTAGCTCAGAGGCCTGGGCTGGTATATCTAAGTAATAAACATTGATGGGAGTATGACTGTTCCAAGGTTGGTGGGCAAGTGCAAACATCTCCCAAGTTTAACAATCATATGCTTTAATTAAGCACCAAGACCAAGGACTAAAGTTGATAGGAAGAGTTTACAGGTAAAATATTGCAGTATTGTTAAAGCTATCCATTTCTAACAGCCACTGCTGGCAACCAGCACCTCTGTTTCGCTAAGAAAGTAATTCTTTTTTTCTTTATTCATTCATGGGATGAGGGACATCACTGGCTAGGCAGCATTTATTGCCCATCCCTAATTGCCCAGAGCACAGTTGAGAGTTAACCAAATTGCTGTGGGTCTTGAGTCACTTGTAGGCCAGACCAAGTAAGGCTGGCAGTTTCCTTCCCTAAAGGACATTGGTGAACGAGGTGGGATTTTCTGACAATCGACAACGGATTCACTAGATTCTTAATTCCAGATATTTTATTGAATTCAAACTCCACTATCTGCTGCAGTGGGATTCGAATCCGGGTCCCCAGAATGTTATCTGGGTCTGTGGATTAATAGTCTAGCAATAATACCACTTGGCCATCACCGCCCCTAATATGCAGATAGCTATCCTCCCTCTTGAGCCCAATCCTTGCAGCTGCTCATTTCTAGTTTATTTTGTGTGCAGATCCTCCTTTGCCATCATTTTCTGCTCTCAATCTTAAATCTAATCTGTGGTGATTTAAGATGACAATTCTCCAAACTGACTGGAAACTTAACCAGCTGCTCACACAAGACCTGCTTTCACTGTTACCCTCCAAATCAAATTCTAAGTGATGAATTGTTAGTCACAGGATCCTGACTGGACACAATTCCAACCAGACTGTATTGGCTATAAACACAACAGAGGAGGGGGTCTGTTTAAAAAATAAACACCTCAAAAGCACTTCAAATGTTGTTGGTTCTTGACAGTAAAGTTGCATGAACAATCTTTCTACTCATTGTCAGAAACATGAAGTCCAATAAGCGGCAACTATTTTCCTCAAGTAAATACCTGATCATAACAGACTAGATTAACAGTGAGGGAGTGCTACACTCTTGAATGGGAACAGGATACTGCTTGTGGATGATCAGCCATGATCATAATGAATGATGGTGCTGGCTCGAAGGGCCGAATAGCCTACTCCAGCACCTATTGTCTATTGTACAGTCTCTCAAAAGAGACATCAAACAGCTTCTGGCTAGGCATTCTGATGGATGCTGTGATGAAACTATGGCTTTAAGAGGTGCATTTTGTCTTGATGTTAGGCTGAGACTGAGATGAAAATTGGTCTGTTCCAAGCCAATAAAGTAAACAGCTTGAGGGGCCTTTAAGTTGTATCAACAGATGCAGGATGAATGGGTCGAGTCAGGCTTCCACAGAGCCTGGATTTTAGTTTAACTTTCGGTAGTTGCTGGGGTCTTGAAGCTGGATGGTGAAGCTGTTATTCCTCTCTCTATTACAGCGAAAAACTGGGGTTCTCCTCCTGCTGCTAGGATTGCATGTGAGACAATCTATTTTACCGAATTTGCCTTTGCCAAGAGTGTGTTTGTGGAATGTTGCTGTATTGGAATAGTTGCTGTTTAGTACTTAAATAATCAATTATTCTGTTAAGTTTACCAATAGTTATAGAACATAGAACAATACGGCGCAGAACAGGCCCTTCGGCCCTCGATGTTGTGCTGACCTGTGAACTAATCTAAGCCCATGCCCCTACACTATCCCATCATCATCCATATGCTTATCCAAGGACTGTTTAAATACCCCTAATGTGGCTGAGTTAACTACATTGGCAGGCAGTGCATTCCACGCCCTTACCACTCTCTGAGTAAAGAACCTGCCTCTGACATCTGTCTTAAATCTAATTTGTAGCTATGCCCCCTTGTACAAGCTGACATTATCATTCCTGGAAAAAAGACTCTCACTGTCCACCCTACCTAATCCTCTAATCATCTTGTATGTTTCTATTAAGTCCCCTCTTAGCCTTCTTCTCTCCAATGAGAACAGACCCAAGTCCCTCAGGCTTTCTTCATAAGGCCTTCGCTCCAGACTAGGCAACATCCTGGTAAATCTCCTCGGTACCTTTTCTGATGCTTCCACATCCTTCCTGTAATGGGGCTACCAGAGCTGCATGCAATATTCCAAGTGAGGCCGCACTAGCGTTTTGTACAGTTGCAGCATGGCATCACAGCTCCAGAACTCAATCCCTCTACCAATAAAACCTAACACACCACAAGCCTTCTTAACAGCACTATCAAGCTGGTTGGCAACTTTCAGGGATCTATGTACATGGACACCAAGATCCCTCTGCACATCCACACTAATTATTCCAATTCTTCTTTCTCTTGTTTATATTTTAATTGTGGTGTAAAAATAAAGTGTGTTTTGCTTCAAGGTTGGCTGTTTGGCCAATCAAATGGCATCCAAACCACAAAGCCTTACATTTGTCATTAAACATAAGAAAAAGTTGGAGTCTAGACTTTCTTATTAATATATTTTGAGGGCGTTTGGTCTGGTCCATAATAATGCAAAACCCTCCACGGCATTGTTCAAACAACAGGTGGATTTCCGTGTCCTGGTCGAGATTCTTCAATCAATCTATACTAGTGGATATAGATAAAGTGGCCATTATTTGGAGTAATTTAATAAATTATCCATCATTTTGTCTATGTAACTACACTACTTATATTTACAAGTAATTCACTGTCAGTAAAATGCTTCAGATTCTGACAAATTAGAGTCAATATGAGAATCAGGCTTTTTTTTTCTAATTGTGGCTCAATAACCTGACTTTGGGGATTATTATCTATTTCAAATACATTCCTTAAATCCTCTATGTTTTGAAAGTCAGCCCTATTGCACTCATTTCTGTTCAAATCAAAACATCCTAACCAAATATGTCTTTCAGAATCGACTTTTCTGAAACCTTCCCTTTTACATACAAGTTAATTTGGCTTTCATTAAAAATTTAAATAAAACTCACTTTAGACATTATTGTAATATTTGATTCTGAAGATATAGTCTCTTACATTACAAATAGAGATATTTGTATGTTATAAATATCTTTGCCAATACTTTAACTTATAAATATCATTACATTAGGTAATAGCACTGTTTCCAATATTTCAAACTGCTCAGGAGCACTAGCAGCAAAAGCCCACCAGCAAAATATGTAAATATACACACACAGCATTGCTGAGTTCTGCACTCTTCTGCAACTTCTCACAAGCCCATCTTCATTCAGGAACTTAATCTACTACTTGTCTTCGCTGTTGCAAATTACCTTCCTACCCTTTTTTCCTTGTCCCATCCAACTCCAACAAAAAGCTTAAAAGTTACTGTTATACTAAGTTGAAACCATTTCTCCAAATCTGTTGTCATCATCCTCTCTTCGAACGAACCTCGACTTCTTCATCAATGTAAACCATATGAGGCAGAAATTAGAGTTAACGTTTTGGGTGAAGCGCTCCTTTCTCGGAACTGACCCTCACTTAATGTTAACTTTGATTTCTCTCCATAGATGCTGCCTGACCTGCCAAGCTTTTCCAGCAATATCTACTTTTGTCTCTGATTTACAGCATCTGCAGTTCTTACAGTTTTTATTTAATGCTAACCACTGTTCCATTTTCAAACACTCACTCGGCTGAAAAATCCTCAAGTTGTTCCAAAATTTGCCATAATTTGGAAACGTACCTCTTCTCCCACGGTGGCACAGTCGTTAGCACTGCTGACTCACAGCACCAGTGACCAGGGTTCAATTCCACCCTCAGGTGACTATCTGCGTGGAGTTGGCACATTCTCCCCGTGTCTGCGTGTGTTTCCTCCGGGTGCTCTGGTTTCCTGCCACTATCCCAAGCTGTGAATGGGCCTTGCTAAATTGCCCATAGTGTTCAGGGATGTGCAGGTTAGGTGTGTTAGCCTTGGGAAATGCAGGGTAACAGGGCAAGTGTAAAGGGATGAGTCTAGGTGGGATGCTCTTCAGAGGGTCAATGTGGACTTGTTGGGCCAAATGGCCTGTTTCCACACCGTAGGGATTCTATGATAACACCTGAAGTCAAACAGGTCACTCTAAATTGACTGTGGTAATCTATCCTTCCTCGTCTTTCTAGACCTGTCAGCAGTCTGAGATGATTGACCACACTATCCTCTGTTGTTCTGATAGCCTGGCACTGTACTCATCTGCTTCTACTCTTACTGGAAAATTGTCTGTGATTGTTCTTCTTCTCACTCCTGCATTTTGACTTCTGGACTTACCCAATCATCTGTTCTCAGTGCATCACCATTTCTCATCTGCAGGCTGCCCCTCAGCGATTTCACCTGAAAACATTCAACAACCAGCTACGTATCAACACACACTGCTCAACCCTCCACTGCCTTCGAATGGTCATACTGCATGTCTGACAGACAGGACCCGATGATCAGAAATACCTTCCAATTAAATGTTTGGAAGACCAACAATACTTTCTACAGTCCACACATCAAACCTCAATTCCCTAGCCGATTCAATCCCTCTCCATAGATACTGTCCAAGATTGAACCACACTGTTCAGAACTAAGCATCCTATTTTACCTCGAGCTGAGCTTCTCGTGAAATACCCTTCCACTCCCACCTCAGCATATCTTCTGCTGTCAAAAGACGTGACTAACTCAAATGCTACCCTGGCTAGGCTGCTGCGTTGCACCCTTGATAAATGTCAGCTCATCCAAAACTCTGCTGTGTTGTAACTCATATCAAATCCTTTTAATCCACTACCTCAATGCTTGCTGAGAATTTTCAGCTGTTGCGCAACCCCAATATTCTTCATTTCCTCACAAGCAAATTTCTAGAAGCAATTTTAAGAGACACACTCTATTACAAGTTCAACAGAAAAGAGGTTCTGACGAGACTTTAACACGGGTTCTGGAAAAGATTCATTTTCAAATACTCACATGAGGTACTACATGATAGCCTATAGAGCAAATCTCAGAGTTTAGGTTATATCGTCTTGAACTGAGCGATTTTTGAGAGTGTCTGTTGTTCTCCACTATCTACATTAATAATGTAAATTAAAGCACATATAAACTGTACATTTCGAGATGAAACAGTTGTATTAGTTAAAAGCCTTGTATGGGGAAAACCAATCAGATTAGATTGAGTGAATGAATTCACATCTGATGGATGATATTTACTGCAGACAAATGAACAGACTTGCTTTAGTACAGTATTTCATCTCTCTTGTGCATAGTAACAAATGACCTATATTCTTCAAACCTTTGACCCTGGCCTTTTACACTTTTTGCCTTGTCACAGAACCTTTAACTGTCTCAGCCCTTATCTCTGGGGCATTCTGCTTCAAATAAAAAGCTATATTTTTAAACAAGGAGTCATTGAACTTTTATTACAATTCTCATAGTGACCAGACGTCTCAAAGTAAAATACTTTTCAAAAGCTTAGCCACCGTTCTAATGTAGCAGCCAATTTGGACACTATAAACTAACTTCACTGCAGTAATGAACAATTTTTTTGTGCTGATGAGGGGAGATTGTTGGTCAGAACATTAGCGAAAACTCCTCTGCTCTTTTTTGAAGTTGTATCATGACATCTTTTGCACCCACTGCAGCCGACTGGGACCAATCTCAAATTAAGAAGTTGGGCATTTAAGGCAGAAATGAGGAGGAATTTCTTTCTGCGAGGGTAGTATCATCAGATCACCCATGATCTCACTGAATGGTGGAGCAGACTCGACGAGTTGAATGGTCTATTTCTGCTCCTACACCTTACGTAACTCTGGGAGAAATTTAAGGGATACTTTGGCAGAATGCACCATACAGCCGGGGGATGGGGGGGCGGCTGCTTTCTTATCAAAGAGTATTACAGGCAGGAGGGGGACATAGCGTTTGATTGAGAAAGGAAGGTCAAAAATGAAGGGAGAGCAGCAAACCGCCTGGTACACCTGCCTCAAGTATGTGTAAACGTCCAAACAGTTGGTCACGCTGACCTAAGCAGCCAGGTGGGGGTGGGTCTGTCGGAAAGACAACGCGGCCCTCCATCGGTCTCGATTTCGTGCAGGGCTCAAGCAAAGGGGTGGGATTTGAACCCAGAATGTCCCATTACCCGGTTTAGTGGGATTTTAAATTTTAAAAAAAGTAAACAAAGTGCTGGAGAAACACGTCAGGTCTGCCAGCCTTTGTGAGGAGAGAATGAACGTTTCCAGTCTGGTCTGACTGCACTTCAGAAGCCTTGTTGGGATCTTGCTGCGTTCCACAGTGACCGCCGCAGCCGAAGTCACAGTAACCGACATCAAGGCCCGGCCTCACCTCTCCCTCAGAGCCCGTCTCCTCCTCCGGAACCTCGTCCTCCTCTCCAATCGTCCTGATTAAGTCGAAAGCAGCCATGGGATCCCGACAAACCGATCAGAAACCGGCACGTGTGAGGAAACTTCAGCCTGCGGGAGCACAACGTTCGTCGGCAAAACCCGTCCGCAGCAGAAGCGGCGGCTGGAACAAACAGTCCGCCCAACAATCGTTCCGGGCAACGAGAGTGAAGGCACAATTGCATGGACGAGGACATTACCAAATACATTTCGAGCCTTATGCTGCCAGAGGGAGTGCCGCAAATGTTCAGCAGACTTCTCCCTGGATGGCAATACTGTTCTATAAAGAGAAATAGGGCAAACTGCGCTTATATTCACCAGAGTTTTCAAGAATGAGACACAATCTCTGAAACTTGTAAACTACTTTAAAGGATAGATAGGGCATAAGAAACGTTTTCAGAAATAATGGGAACTGCAGATGCTGGAGAATCCAAGACAACAAAGTGTGAAGCTGGATGAACACAGCAGGCCAAGCTCCTGAGATGCTGCTTGGCCTGCTGTGTTCATCCAGCTTCACACTTTGTTGTCTAAGAAACGTTTTCCCTGGTTGGAGAGTCAAAAGCCAGGGGTGCAATTTAGAAAACAAGGTATTTCCATTAAGGACAAAGACAAGGAGAAATTATTTTACTTGGATGATTGTGAATCTTTGGAAACTGGGATCAGAGGGCTGTGGAGACTCAGTAGTTGGGTATTTTTAAACCAGATGTTGATAGATTGCAGGGTACCGATGATGTAAAAGATCGTGGGATTATTTGGGTAAAAGGCATTGAAGTTTTCGATCAACAATGATCATATTAAATGGTGCAGCAGACTTGAAAGGCTGAATGGCCTACTTATGAACCTATGTTGAGTGTTGTTGTAGCTGGCCTGTTTCCACACCATGGAATGTATATACACACATATAGCTATAGACATAGATATAAAATATATAATATTTTATATCTATGTATATAAAACATATATTAAAAAAACTGCCGATGCTGGAGACAGAGATAACACAGTGAGGAGCTGAAGGAACACAGCAAGCGGGGCAGTATCAGAAGGGCAGGAAAGCTGATGTTTCGGGTCTGGACCCTTCTTCAGAAAGTTTGAAGAGGGGTCCTGACCTGAAACATCAGTTTTCCTGCTCCTCTGGTGCTACCTCGCCTGCTGTGTTCCTCCAGCTCCACACTGTCATCCCAGATCAGTTTCACAATACTCTAAAAAAAAATGCCTTGGGATACCTTATTACATTAAAGCTGCTCTATAAACAAAATATTGTTATCAGAGGTGGTCATTACCTGACGCTTGATGTGAAAGTGTTACTTGCCAGACATATCAAACAAAGCTTTTGTTATGTAGGTCTTACTGTCCGGGGCACACGTTGCATCATTATCTGAGGGGTTGTGATTGGACCGAAGTGCTATAAAAGCTCAGTCGTTGAGTATTTTTGATGTAAAAGTTGTCAGATTTCTGATTACCAACACAGAACGGGGTTATGGGGTTATTTTGGGTAGAAGGCATTGAAGTTTTCAGTCAGCCATGATTGTATTAAATGGTGGTGAGGGTTTGACAGGCTGATGGCTCTACTCCTGTTCCTACATATGTTGAAGTTAATCAGATTTTATGACAGAAAATAGCAATCTAGTTGCACAGTAAAAACATACAACCATGGCGAGCAAAGAACTGATGTTAACTTCAGAAAGAAAGAACACATCCCCATCTACATCAATGGAACTGAGGTCAAGAGTGTTAAGAGTGTCAAGTTCCTAGGTATGGCGATAACCAACAACCTATCCTGGACTTCCAAATAGATTAACACCTGTTCCTCCTCAGGCAGCTCAGGAAATTTGGAATGTCCATCAGGTCCCTCACCAACTGTTACAGATGCACCAGGTGCATAATGGCCTGCTATAGCAACTGTTTCTGCCAGGACTATAAGAAACTACAGAAAGTCGTGTGCACAGCCCAGAGCATAACGGAAGCCAACCTTCCATCCATGGATAACAAAGTGTGAAGCTGGATGAACACAGCAGGCCAAGCAGCATCTCAGGAGCACAAAAGCTGATGTTTCGGGCCTAGACTCTTCATCAGAGATGGGGATGGGGAGAGGATTCTGCCCTCTGAAACGTCAGTTTTTGTGCTCCTGAGATGCTGCTTGGCCTGCTGTGTTCATCCAGCTTGACACTTTGTTATCCATGGATTCTCCAGCATCTGCAGTTCTCATTATCTCTCCCATCCATGGACTCCATTTATACCTCTTGTTGCCACGGAAAGGCTGCCAACAAAGATCCATCCCACTCCAGTGGGATGCTCTCCTACAAGAACCTTTGGTCAGGCAGAAGATACAGAAGCTTGAACACATGCACCAGAAGGTTCAAGAACAGCTTCTTCCCTGCCATATTAGACTGATGAACAGACTTTCTAACTTCAAATAATGTTGATTTTGTTAATGCTGATCTTGCCTTGCGCACATCCTATGCGCTAAAATGTTTATGGCCTCATGACGTCCAAGTTTTTTTCACCCTATGATGTGAATGTCCTTGCTTTCTATGACCTACCTGTATTGCTAACAGACAAAGCTTTTCACAATACATAGGTACACGTGACAATAAATCAAATCAAATCAGCAACAAGTACTGGTCTAAATGGGCATGTGCAAGCAGCCCTTTCTCTTCTTTGTTTTTCATGTCATCAACACTTGGCAACTTATCCAAAAATGTTAGCATTAGTGAACCTCAGGACTTTTTCTCACTACTCCACTAGGGTCTCTTGCCTTATACTTTTTTCTTAGGCTGGACAGCTGAATGGACTTTTATCATGCCTCTGTAGTCTTTCAACAATTGATTTATGGAACACTTTTATAAAACTAGAGTTATAAATGTTGAGAAACATTGAGTTGAAAAGATTTACTTTATATTTAGCTGTTATAATAACTGGTCAGTTTAGTTGTTATTCAGCAATGAATAATTCGCTAACATTAAATTTCAGTCTACTTCCACACACTAATGAATGTATCATGTATTTCAGCAGCACCTAAATGCGATAACATTACATGAAAAGTCTGCAGCTTTGTAGTCTAGTTGTTTACATCAACCGTTCGCTCTCCCAGAGTTGTCAAGACCTCATCTGACCACAGTCTCTTTCTGGGCTAGATACAATTGTCGTCAATTCAGAATCATAATTTAATGAGCTTTATTTCTAGAGAAACAAAATCCATATGCAGTTTCCAGTGAAACTAAATTTAAAACACCATCATATTCCTTTACTCCCATACACTAAGTATTGTGCCAAATGTTTAACAGAGTGCTTTTAGGGACCTTTCCCTTTGCTGTATTCCCCTCATCTAGTTTTTTTTGATGTAGAGAATCTTATTGGCTGAAGACTGGTATCCATGTAGCTTGTGATCTCAGGAGGAAGGCTTAAATAGATTATCAATGTCATTTCTGGCTGAAGATAGCTCCAAATGCTTTAGCCTGGTATTTTCAATTAATGGTAGCCCTCCTGTCATGGAAGATGGGGGTATTCATGGAGCATCTTTTGTTAATTAGTTGTTTAGTTGATCCCCACTATTGATAACTGGATATGAAAGAACTGCAATACTTTGATCTGATCTGATCTGTTCTGTTAGGAATAACAACCTAGGAATTAGAAATAATGACCTCTTTCCTTTGTCTATAAAGATGGCACTGCTACTGTTTAGCATGCAGTGCTGTAGTAGCTGCATTAAATTAGCATCTCATTTTTAGATACACTTGGTCCTAATTCCACAATCCTCATCGAACAATTAACTGTCTCCTGGCTCGATAGTAAAGGGAGGGATATTTCAAGCAAGATTAATGTTGAATAAATTCTGGTGCTCCAATGACCCACAATGTCTCCTGAATGTCCATCTTAGAGGTGTTTGATCTATTCTGAACTTATCCCATTTGGCTCAGTGGTATTGGATCTGGGGCTGGAACCACTTCAAAAGTAACATGCTGGGTTCAGAGGATGGATGAGCCAGGGCTACTAGATGCTCCCAATCCTTTTTAAAAATACAAATGCCTTGAAGCACCACACAGTTGATTGTTATGGAGTTTGGATTCTTATTGGGACTCAGTGAATTAAGCTGTCAGGTTGTAATACAGCTCTACTACTATTCCAAGTCCTAATCACCCACCTGGTACATCTCGGTAAAAAGGGCTAAACTTGTCAGTGATGCCCATATTTTGGAAATAAATTTAAAACCTCACTGCCATCGGCCAAGAATTGCTAAGATATCACAATTCAAGGAGTGAAAATGAGTGTTTCTAGTGTTCAGGGACTTTAGTTCTGGAGGAAGTAATCAAGAAAACTAAAAAGACAAAAAATAGAAATAGCTTGAAAAGTTCAGCAGGAAAGCAAATTTGAGGAAGGGTCACTGGAACCAAAACATTAACACTGTGGATTTCTCTCCACAGATGCTGCCATACCTGCTGAGTTCTTCCAACAATTTCTATTTTTGTCTCGATTTTGCATCTGCAGTTCTTCCACATTTTATTTAGGAAAACTGAAACATTGGCTAATTTATTTTCCCAGGCAGCCATAATTGTAACTGTAAGTGATCAAGATTTAATGTCACATGGTTCATATTATCACAAATTATTATATAAAGCAACAAATAAAACTCCATTTTCTGCAAACCAAGTGCATGGAAAACCCAAAAAGATGGGTGTGAAAAGGATCAGCATTTCATTTGGTAATCCAGCAATTTTAATCTTCGGGTTTTATTGGCCAAGTATTCAGCAATGGCAAGTTATTGTAACTGTTCAAACCCCAAGTAAAATCTGGGGAAGAAAGGAGAGGGAGTTGGCCACTAATGGACATGATGGATAAACGTGGCCCTCTTTTTTTATAATTCAAGGATTAATGATTTCAGATATTATAATCCCAATGAAAGTCCTTGTGATAAATCTTGGAACTTGAGCAATGTTGGCAAAAATCCCACATCTTTAATGGCCCAAGTTGCATATGCACTTTCCATGTTTTCCAAAGTAGCTGTTCCTCCCATACATGCTGTTGTGCCCAGTTCTCACCAATTTACGAGTCATAAGCAAATTTCAGCTCTTCAGAGTCTTTTCAATAACACTCATCTCTTCCTGGGTTAAAGGGGAAAGGTTAAATCCTTTGAGTTCAGGTTTTCCTAGAATATAAAGTTAAGAGGATCAGAATCATCAGCAACCACAACACAGCTGATAATGCAGAGAAGCTTAGAGATACATCTTTCCAATGGCTCAGATATGCACTGCCTTTACCAAGTAACCATGACGCAGAGGTGCCAGTTTTGTCCTGGGGTGGACAAATTTTCTTCACCTGACAAAGAGGCTACACTCCAAAAGCTTGGGATTTCAAATAAACCTGTTGAACTATAACCTGCTGTTGTGTGACTTCTGATTTTTAAAGTTAAGACCTCGAGCAAGTTCCCAAGCAAAGTTATTTGAATGTCAGCCAGATTTTCAACATACAGCAAGTGCTTTAATACAGTATCTTTACTAGTGTAAAGCATTCCAAAGTACTTCACAGGAGTATTGGCAAACAAAATTTGATACCTTGCTATATGAAAGCTAAGTGATCAAAAACAAAAGTTTTGAAGCAGCATTAGGGTCACTAATGGTAGTGAAGGAAATTGGACATATGCAATAGACTAGAAATGGAGCAGTTAAAAAAAGGTGTTATAGACTTGAAAAAGGTTAAGGATACAGAGTGTAAATTGAAAAAAAAAATTGGTTTAGAGGATTTTAGCACACAGAACACTACAGTGCAGCACAGGCCCTTCGGCACTCGATGTTGCACCGACCTGTGAAACCAAACTGAAGCCCATCTAACCTACACTATTCCATTATTATCCATATGTTTATCCAATGACCATTTAAATGCCCTTAAACTTGGCGAGTCTATTACTGTTGCAGGCAGGGCATTCCATGACCTTACTACTCTAAGTAAACAACATACCTCTGACATCTGTCCTATATCTATCACCCCTCAATTTAAAGCTATGTCCCCTCGTGTTAGCCATCTCCATCCAAGGACAAAAGCTCTCACTGTCCACTGTATCTAATCCTCATTGAGGAATAAAAATTCATGACAGTTTAGATACAGTAAACTTTGGATGTTCATTCAAATTAAAAGTAGGAAATTAGGGAAGGGCATAAATTTAAAGGAAATGTCAAATAGAATTATTTTACTTGCAGTAATTATTTTGAAATAATCTGCCTAGCAGAGTTTTAGAAGCAAATCTTGAAGAATGGCTAAATAAGATGACATTTAGGGCACCGGAGGAGTCAGCTTCAATTGACTATCCTTATCCCAAAAAAGTTTTATTTAAATTTCAGGTGTTGTCTGACTTCCACTCAAATATGTGAAAACTTATATGTAGGTGTAGGTGGACTAAGCAACTTCAAAGGAAACTGGCCATTGTAGCAAATCTGTTCCTTGCTGAACACCTTCATGTTTAAATTGTTAGAACAGCGACAGGGCTCATTCACCCTCTGCCATGCAGGATAATATATCAATTCCAGTGCCCCATCATTCTACAAAATCAGTTAGATCTGAAAACAGGGTTGAAATGATCAAAGGCCACAGGCAATTGTAAGCACACACAACACATACAGAGAGTTAAAGAAACAGGTTAAAAATCACCTTGAGCTTCATTCAAACGATTAACTTTCACTTTCAGCTGCTTATAAAGCTTATGTATCTCTTCATCCAATTGTCTTTGATCTGAAATATCAAAGTAATGTTTATATTAAACCAAGGTAAATATTCAATTTCAAATTATCACCTATGCAGGTCGATAAAATATGACTTATTGAAATCTATTATATAGTTCCCTAGTTCCACGTTATTTTTGCTTAGCTCAGCCTGCTATAGTTGTAAGCTATTCGGGCCAAGTGGTCTGCACAAAGACCTCTTCCTACTCTGTGCGTACTGACTTCTCTGATGTACTCATGTGTATTCCCCTTAGAGGCCTCTATTTGGTTGTCTCAAATATTCCATGCAGTGCATTAATAACCTTGCACTCTTCGAACACGCAGAATTAGGAACTAGAAGTTGACATTTTTCATTAAAAGAACAATAGATCAAACTAAACTGAAGCTGCTTTCAAGTGTTCTTGATCCCATCATAGATGGTGGGGGAAGAAAATAAGAGTTAAGAAATAGTAACAGAAGTAGATCATTCTGTCCTTTGAACCTGCTCTGTCTTTCAATATGATCATGGCTAATCATTCAATTCAATACCGTTTCCAATATCCTTTGATCCCTTTAGCCCCGAGTCTTATATTCAAATCCTTCTTGAAATTATATATTTTGGCCTCAAATGCTTTTTGTGGTAATCCATTCTGCAAGTTCACTACTCTGAGTGAAGAAATTTCTCCACATCTCAGTTCTAAATGGTTTACCCATATCTTTAGACTGTAAGCCTGGTCTCCACTGCCATCAGGAATATCCTGCCTGCATCAACTCTGCCTACTCTGTTAGAATTTTACAGGCTTCAAGAAGATGCTCCCTCATTCTTCATAGAATTCTGTTTGCTGGTACTAACAGATTCAACCTCTCTTCATCTGTCAGTCCTACCATATCATGAATTCAGTCTGGTAAACCTTTCTGCACGCCCCTCTAAAGCAAGGGCGTCCTTCCTCAGATAAGGGGCCAAACCTGCACGCAATATTCCAGATGTCATCTCGCCAAGACCCAACATAGTTGCAATATGATATGAAATCCTTTCACTGTAAAGACTTTCATTCAAATTGTCTCCTTCATTGCCTGTCGCACCTGCATGCTTACTTTCAGCAACTGGTGCAAAAGGACACCCAGGTCTCAATGCACATTAACATCTTGCTATAAATTGAAAGAGGGTAATAAAATGGATAATCTCACATTTATCCACATTATACTTCATCTGCCATGCAATTGCCCACTCATTCAAGTTATCCAAATCACACTGAAGTATCTTTGTATCCTATTCCCAGTTCACCCAACTTTTCCCAAATATTACATTTAATTCCCTCATTTAACTCATCAAGTCAGTTAGAGAAAATAAAGACTGACTGCTTGAACCATGTTTCTCAAAAACAGAGAAAGCAAATAACTAGCGACTATCTCCTTCAGCAAAGTTGATTATATTTTGATTACTACTAAAACAAGGACTAATTTAACATTTAGAATTTCCTGACATTAAACTAATTGCTCTTCCAATAATGGCTCAGCTCACCTTTCCCTCCATCCCCCTAGGAGGACTTTTTTAAAAAAAAATGATACCAGCTGGTTTAATATTATTTGGACCCCATAATTTAGCATAGTTTCCATACGTAGATAGTTAATGCCACTCAAACAAACATGTCAGATAACCTGTACACACATACCTTTCTGGATCATATCTTTAGTTCTAGAATTAGGGAATTTGATAAACATGTTTCCAAAACAAACCATCACATTACCTGAAAAGAAAAGATAGCAGGGAGTCAGCAATCTAGGTCGTCGAGGAGCTTTGACAACTTAATATGAATAAGTTTTGCATGGTCAGGAAGAGGAGTTCACATCTGGAGTGAGACACAATCCAAGTGAATAAGTAGTTCAAGGAATTTGGAAGCCATGTGGGAGTTTGGCACAGAGGGAAACAGGTGCTTTTTGTTTGTTTTTTTTGGCTTATAGTTTGTAAGGTTTCTTAAAAATAAAGGATAAATTGAAGCTCAGAATCAGGGGTTCAGCTAAAGGAGTGTCACAAGTAAACCACAGGTTCACTGGGTGGTGAATGCTAGTAATTTGACTATTGATTATAGGTTACATTTAAATTGAAAGTAAATACCAGAATTTTTTTTACAGGCTACTAACTAAGTGACCAACGCAAATAGTTCTTAATTTAGCTTTTTAAACAAAGTAATTAAAATGGAAACACCAGGACAATTGATGTATTGTAACTGCATGATGTGGGAGCCTGTGGACCCCACTGTGGTTCAGAGTGGCCACATCTGTAGCAAACATTGGTTGCTCAAGGAACTCCAGCTCAGGGTTCGTGAGCTGTCGTCTGAGCTTCAAACACTTCAACACACCAGATAGGGGGAAGAGTTACCTGGACACACTGTTTCAGGAGGCAGTCGCTCCCTAGATTAGTTGCCTCAAATTTAGTCAGTAGTCAGGGCTAGGAGTGTATGACTACTAGCAAGGCAGGTAAACAGATCAGCCTCAGGCCTCAACCTTGTCTAACAGGTTGGAGATTCTTGCAGATGAGAGTGGGGACTGTAGGAAAGATGAGCAAACACACCACTGTGGCACATGGAGCCATTCGGGAGGTGGGGTATATAGTTATAATTGGGATACTATTGTCAGGGGAACAGACACTATTCTCTGTAGCCAGGATAAAGAGTCCCAAAGACAGTGTTGCTTCCACCAGTGCTTGGATTCATGATATATCATCTGAGCTGCAGAGGAACTTTATTTGGGAGGGGAAGATCTAGTTGTTGTGATCCATCTAGGTACCAACGATATAGGTAGAAGGGGTAAAAGGGTTCTGTTGAGGGAACTTGAGTAGCTAGAAGCTAAATTATAAAGCAGAACCAAAGCATAACCAAATAGGAATAATCTCCGGATTACTATGAGCCATGAGCAAATTGGCTGAAGGGCAATAAGATTAAACAGGTAAACATGTGGTTCAAAGACTGGCATGGGAGAAATGGTTTCAAATTCACAGGGCATAAGCACCACTATTGGGGAAGGAGGGAGCTATACCTATGGGACAGGCTTCACCTGCATTTTCTGGGACCAGTCCTGGTGAAATATCTAAATAGGGCTGCAGACAGGGCTTTAAACTAAATTGAGGGGGTGGTGGGTTCAGTTGCATGGAGAATTTTGGAATAAGTTAAAGTGGGGGAGAGCTCAGCAGAGGTTATTAAAGTTTGCAAAACAAGTAATAGGACGGAGAGCATGGGAAAGGGTCAGGAATCTAACTTCAGGCACAGCAGATCAGGGAGCAACTATGAGAAGGGGGATGGTCAACACATTATTGAGGGTGTTGTATTTACATGCATACAGTGTGCGAAACAAAGAGCAAGGATTGGCATGCAGTTGGAAGGCAGAGATTCGTGTGTGGGCAGAGTTCTTTCATTTTGCGGTTTCTGAAAAGACCATGATGGCAGTTGTGTCCAGGCCTCTGAACAGAAGTCAGGATGTGGGGGAAGGAAATAAATCAAGAGATAGAAAAGGCATGTAAGAAAGGTGATATTACAATAATCATGGGGGACTTTAATACGCAAATGGACTGGAAACAAAAAGGAACAGTCTGTGAGAACGTTTTCTACAGCAGCTTGAGCTCACTAAGGAACAATTAATTTTGGATTTGGTGATGTACATCGAAGCAGACTTACTTAGGGTGCCCTTAGAGGGTAGTGACCATAATATGATATAATGCACCCTGCAGTTTGAGGGAGAGAAGCTGGAAACAGATGTAATGGTATTACAATTGAGTAAAAGGTAGCTACGAAAGCGCAGGCCCAGATGGTGTTCCCGGCAGAGCACTCAGATCCTGTGTGGACCAACTGGTGAAGGTATTCACTCTCATCCTAAACCTTTCTCTCCTACAAGACAAAGTCCCCACCTGCTTCAAGACCACCATCATCCCTGTGTCTAAGCAAGCACATGCAACCCAGTGGCTCTGACCTCAATAATCATGAAGTGCTTCGAATGGCTGGTCATGGCCCACATCAACTCCCAGCATGCCCCGAACCCCTAGAATTTGCCTACTGGCACAGCATTTCTACAGAGGATGCCATATCTCTAGCCCTGCACTCATCCCTAGGACATCTGGACAACAAAGACATCTATGTCAGACTCCTGCTCATTGAAGGCAAAGCTGTAGTCAACACCATCATCCCCTCCCGACTGATCTTAAAACTCTGACCTTGGTCTCGGCTTGCCCTCTGCAACCGGATCCTCAGCCTTCTGCAGTATGTAGGTCAACGAAGATAGGTAACTGCACTTCCTAGACAATAACACTCAACACTGGAGACCCCCCAAGGACATGTCCTTAGCTCCCTACTGTACTCCCTGCACACCTACGACCGTGTTGCCAAATTCCAAATGAACGCCATTTACATGTTCACTGATGATACTACCATAGTTGGACAGATATCTAACTATGACAAGTCAAAATACAGAAGGGAGATAGACAGCTTGGTGACATGGTACAATGAAGACACAATCTGTCTCGCAACGTCGGCAAGACTAAAGAACTGATAACTGACTTCAGAAAGAAAGGAGAATACATCCCCATCTACATCAACAGAACTGAGGTTGAGAGGGAGTGACAATAACTGACAACCTGTCCTGGACCTCCCATGTAGATGTAACAATCAGGAAGGCACAACAACGCCCCTTCTTCCTCAGATGGATCAGGAAATTTGGCACGTCCATAAGGTCCCTCACCAACTTCTATGGACGTATAAATGAAAGCACGCTGTCTGGGCACATAACCACGTGGTATGGCAACTGCTTTGTCCTGGGCCATAAGAAACTACACAAGGTGTTGTGCACAGCTCTGACCATCACGGAAGCCAACCTTGCATCCATGGACTCCACTTACATGGCTTGCAGTCGTGGAAAGGCTGCCAACATCAAAAAAAAAATTGCACCCCTGTAATGATCTCCTACAACCTCTTTAGAGAGGCAGAATATACAGAAGCTTGAACACATACACAGGCAGGTTCAACAACAGCTTCTTCCTGTCTGTTATCAGACTGATGAAGGGACTCCCTAGCCTCAAATAATGCTGATCTTGTTAACTTTGATCTTGCCTAGCACACACCCTGTGCAATGTAACCCGTATGCCTCCAAGTCTTTTTGATCTGTACATCCTTGCAAACAAAGCTTCTCACTGTACTTTGGTACATGTAATAATAAAAGAAATTAATGAGGGAGGAGCTGGCCAGAGTTGCTTGGAAACTTCCCCTAGCGGGGAAGGCAGTGGACCGGTAACAGCAAAATGTTACTGGGAGTAATTTGGGAGGCACAGCAGAAATTCATCGAAGGAAGACAAAACATACTAAGGGGAGGATGAGGCAACTGTGGCTGACAAGGGAAGTTAGGGACAGCACAAGAGCAAAAGAAAAAGCATACAATGTGGTGAATATTATTGGGACGCCAGAGGATTGGGAAAGCTTTACAAACAAAAAAAAACAGCAGAGGATAACTTTTAAAATAAAAAGCACAGGGGAGGGATGATGAAATTGGAGTGGAAACTTGCTAGTAGTATAAGAGAACAGCGATATTATCACTTGGAGATCAAAGCTAGGAACTAAAGCAATACTTTAAAGGCATTTAAATGGTCACTGGATAAACATATGGATGATATTGTAGGTTAGATGGACTTCAGATTGGTTTCACAGGTCGGCGCAACATTGAGGGCCGAAGGGCCTGTACTGCGTTGTAATGTTCTATGTTCTATAATATTGCAGGAGTTTTATTTTAGATGTCTAAAAGTTAAGAGACAGCCAGGAATGGACATTGGACCACTAGAAAATGGGGCTGGAGAAGTAGTAACAGGAAACAAAGAAATGATAGAGAATTGGAAATGGGCACTTTGTATCAGGTGTCAGTGAAAGGCAGCAGCAGTATACCATAACTTCAAGAAATTTGGGGTGCAGAGGTCAGTCTAGTGGCCATCACTATGAAAAAGGTGTTGGGGAAGCTGAAATGTCTGAAGGCAATTAAAATCACCCAAACCAGACAGACCACACCCCAGGGTTGTGGAGGAGATACCAGAGGAGATTGTAGAACCAAAGTGATCTTTCAGGAATCACTGTAAACTGGAAAGATCCCAGAGAACTGGAAAATAGTGAAAGTAACACCCCTGCTTAAGAAGGTAGGGAGGCAGAAGACAGGAAACTATAGGGTAGTTAGCCTAACCTTAGTCATTGGTATGACTTTAGCTTCCGTTCTTAAAAGGTTGAGATCGCAGAATACTTGGAAGTGCATGGTTAAATAGGACTGAGACAGCACAGCTTCATCAAGGGGAAGTCATGCCTGATATCGGTTTGAATTCTTTAAAGGAGGTAACAAGCAAGTTAGATAAAGAGAGCCAGTCGGCATGATCTATTTGGATTTCTAGAAGGCTTTTAAGAAGGCAACACACAGGAAGCTGTTAAGCAAGATAAGAGCATGTGGGATTAGAGGCATGCTACTGGCATGGATAGAGGATTGGCTGATTGGCAGAAGGCAGGGAGTGGGAATAAGGGGGTCTTTTCACGATGGCAGCCAGTGACTAGTTAAATTCTGCAGGGCTAAGTGTTCAGACCACAACAATTCATGTTATCCATTAATGATCTAGATGAAGGAACTGAGGATATTGTATCATCTGCAAACTTAGCAACAAAGATGGAGGGACAGGTCATGTTAAGGAAGCAGAGGGGCTGCAGAAGGACTTGGACAAGCTAGGAGAGCAAGCAAAGAGGTGCAGATGGAATACAATATGGGAAAGTATGAGTTTATGCACTTTGATAGGAAGAATAGGCTATTCTCTAAACAAAAAAATGCTTTAAAAATCTGAAGCACAAAAGGACTTGATAGTCCTAGTATAAGATGGTCTTAAGTTTAATATACAAATGCAATGTCAGCATTCTTTTCAAGAGGGCTCGAACACAACAGCAGAGATACACAGCTGAGGTTGTACAAAGCTCTGGTCAGACTGTGTTTGGAATATTGCCTGTGTTTTGGCCTGTATCTAAAAAGAGGATGTGCTGGCGCTGGAGGGGGTCCAGCAGACATTTACAAGAGTGATCCTAGGGATGAAGGGTTTGTCAGATAAGCAGCAGTTGAGGACAAAGGATCTGTACTCAGTTTTGAAGGATTTTATTTGGAGTGGAGGGAATCTCATTGAAACTTCGAGAATATTGAGAAGCCAGGATAGAATAGATGTGGAGATGTTTACACTAGTACGACAGCCTAGGATCCAAGGGTGCAGCCTCAGAATGCAGGGACAACACTTAAACTGAAATGAGAAGGAATTTCTTCAATCCGACTATAGTTAATCTGTGAAACTCATTCCTGCAGAGGGCTGTGCTGGTCAAGTCCTTGAGTGTATTTAAGGCAGATGGGTTCTCGATTGGTGAGGGATCGAAGGATTACAGTGACTAGGCAGTGAAACAGGGTTGAAAAACATATCAGCCAGAATCAAATGGCTCAGCAAACTCAATGGGTTGAATAACCTAATTTTGTTCATGTATCTTATGGTCTTATACGAAATCTGAAGGCAGTATTTTTGTACTAAGATGAGAAACAAAAAGGTAACAATTCCAAATTGTGACTACAGTACTATAAGAAGCACCTTCATAACCTTCTGGTATTTGATGAATCAACAAATTTTATCCATGAAATGTGTCTTGGTGTTTCAGCCAGTAGGAATCTAGTGACATCTACTGGATACTGGAAATTGCATGTTGTAAAAAATTGGTCAACCGCATTCACGGCTGAATAGACTGCTACCAGTCCATACGAATAACCAGAAGATGGTCTAAGAGAAAGAACATCAACATTTTAAAAAAGTCTTTGAAGATGCACTTTTAAAACTTCAGGGGAAAAAATCCTGTTACCATTGACAGGAATCCTCAGAGCCCAAGATTCAAGTTCAACTGTTAGTTTGTTTAAATAACCTCAACCATAATGAGAGTGGGTATTCAGATCCCCTACTAATGGAGAAGAAAAATAATTCAGAGATCCTGTTCCTGGTTAGTAATCAATACTTACAAGAGTCACTGTTGCATGAGGAGGTTAGTAACTGACAAAGTAAGCGCCACCCATTAGGATACAAAAGGCTAATACTTAGAGGAGCTAAACTGAATTGTGGGTGTCCTATGAGTTCACCAGTTGCAGAGAATTCGTAATCAATTACTTTAGTATTACTACTTTAGCTTCATGCTGTTAATGTGTATTTATTCTTAAGTTGAGATTGATGTCTCACAAGAGACTATCATGTATTGTAGACGTAATATAATTATCTTTTCAATACTACGTAATAAACTTTATTGTTTAAAACAGAATCCACCTATGCCCAAAACAGAGTTAGTAGATCAATTAATACCAGAAAGGAGGATTAGTAGCGGCAAATCAACCCAAGGTATCCTAGATAGTCTAACAGAAGCTACAGTTAGACCATGCACACAGCATTGGGATACATGACAACGTGGTCTAATTTAAGACACTAGGTTTGTGGGTTAAAGTCTCATTTGGACAGCATGGTGGCTCAGTGGTTAACACTGTTACCTCAGAGCACTGGGGGCCCAGCCTTTGGGTGGTTGTGTGGAATTCTCCCTATGTCTGCATGGGTTTCTACAGGGCACTCGTTTCCTGCCGCAGTCCAAAGGGGTGCAGTTCAGTTGGATTGGCCATGCTAAACTATCTGCAGTGTTAACGGATGTGTATGCTAAGTGGATTAGCAATGGTAAATGAGGGGTTATGGTGATAGGGTAAGGTGGGGGTCTGAGTGAGATGCTCTTTGGAGGGTCAGCACAGACTTGATGGCCTCTTTCTGCACTACAATTCTATGATTCTATTACAATAGTTGGGATCACATTTCACTGACTACAACTCTCACACTCATCAAGAATCACCACTTGGGAAAGCAAGGCAAGTGGAGCATGTTTCAACAGAAAAGGCTGAGATGCAATAACCACAATTAGAACAGGTATGGAAAAGATCAAGAGCAAGTATAATGCAAATTTGCTCAACTTGAGGGGGATGAATGTCATCAAGAATTGGAGTGATCTCATTCAAGTGGTTTAGAATCAAAACATAGTGGATGAATCAAGAAGTGAGCAATAGAAACCTTTTCAAGGAGGAGATGAATACATATTAGCTACATTCTAGTTGAGGAGAATTGGAGAAGAACAACTTCCAAAGATGGAATTCCCCGGATTTGTGTTTCACTTTTTCACAGGATGTGAGCAATACTGGGTAAACCAAATCTATTACTCATCCCTAATAGCTTTGGCAAATGTGGTGGTGAGCTGGTTTCTTGAGTCTCTGAAAGTGCTGTTCAGAAGTAAGCTCCAGGGCAACAGTATTTAGAACAGCAATTTAGTTCTAATCAGGATGGTGCATTGCTTAGAGTGGGATCTTGCAAGTGGTGGTTTTCCCATCATGTTACCTTTGCCCTTCTAGGGGTTAGAGTTCACATGTTTGGAGGTGCAATTGCAGAAGTCTTTATGAACATCAGTGCATGTAGATGGGTCGCAGCTATTACTGTGCATCACTGGTGAACAGTGAATATTGAAGGTGGTGGATAAAGTGCTAGGCTACTTTGTCCTATATGGTTTTGAACATGCTGAGTGCTTTTGGAGTTGCATTCATTCAGGCAGGATTTCATCACATTCTTGACTTGTGCCTTGGAGATATTTTCTATGGACATGTGAAATGGAGACTAACAGATCTCTTCTGGGAAAGAGAAGGTGAATTTCTCCTTGCAGAGCTCCTATGGAGAGACTGGGCAAAGTGATGGTCTAGTGGTATTATCGCTGGATTTTTAATCCAGAGACCCAGATTCAAATCCCACCACAGCAGACAGTGAAATTTGAATTCAATAAATAGCTGGAATTAAGAATCTAATGATGACTGTGAATCGATTGTCAGAAAAACCCATCTGATTCACGAACATCCTTTAGAGAAGGAAACTGCCTTCCTCACCTGGTTTGGCCTACATATGACTCCAGGCCCACAGTAATGAGGCTGTCTCTTACCTGCCCTCAGGGAAATTAGGGATGGGTAATAAATGCTGCCTAGCCAATGACACCCTCATCCCATGAATGAATAAAGGAATAAAAGCTTCTGACTTGCTCTTGTAGCCATTGCCTTAAAGAGGAGGTCAGAAGGCAATAGGAAAACAGGTTGCAGATGAATATAAAAAAGTCAAATTGTGGATAATGTTAGTGAGGAACCAGGAAAAGGGTTTCTAAATGGAGAGAGAAGGCATAGCTGAAATACTGAACTACGTTTCCACATTCACTAAAGTTGTCACAATGCAGTTTCTTTTTAATTCATTCATGGGACGTGGGCAATAGCTGGCCATCATTTATTCCTCATCTCAAATTTCCCTTGATAAGCTGGCGATAAGCTGTCTTCTTGAATAACTGCAGGCCACATGCTGTGGGTTGACCCACACTGCTGATAGGGAGGGAATTCAAGGATTTTGACCCAGCGTCAATTAAGGAATGGTGATATATTTCCAAGTCAAGATTGAGAGTGGCTTGGAGGGGAACTTGCAGGTAATTTGATGCGTCTGATGTCCTTGTCCTTCTAGATGGAAGTGGTCATGGGCTTAGGAGGTGCTGGCTAAAGATCTTAGTGAATTTCTGCAGTGCATCTTGTAGATAGTACATACTGCTGCTACTTAGTGTCGGTGGTGGGGAGAATAGGTGCTTATGAATGTGATGCCGATCAAGTAGGCTGCCTTGTCCTGGATGCCATCAAGCTTTGGGTGAAGTTGGAGCTGCACCAATCCAGGCAAGTGGCGAGTAGTCCATCACACTCCTGACTTGCAGCTTGTAGAGACGGAAAGGCTTTGTGGAGCCAAGTGGCAATTTGCTCATCACAGAGCTGCTAACCTCTGATCTGTTCTTCTAGCCAACGTGTTTATCTGGCAATGAAATGTGAGGCTGGATGAACACAGCAGGCCCAGCAGCATCTCAGGAGCACTCCTGAGATGCTGCTGGGCCTGCTGTGTTCATCCAGCCTCACATTTCATTATCTTGGATTCTCCAGCATCTGCAGTTCCCATTATCACTGTTTATCTGGCAAGTCCAGTTGAGTTTCTGCTCAATGATAAACCCAAAAGATGTCGATAGTAGGGGATTCATTGATTGTAACACCATTGAATGTCAAGGGGTAGCGGTTAGATTGCCTGTTACTGAAGATGGTCATTGCATTTGAACATATTCTGCTTCAGTGGAAGAGGCGGTAGGGAAATTGGGACAGGATAAAAAGTCAAGGGGGAGTCAAACAAAGACTGGCAGCAAAATGTTTTGAAAGCCATTTAGTCCAGGTAGGATGCTTCTAGGTTACTAATGGAAGTTTAGGGATGGAAGTTGTACAGGGTCGGACCACAACATTCCAAAATTTTATTCTGTTTCCCCAACAAACTTCTTAAGGGTCCGTTAATTAGGAGAGAGTGTCTGCCCACCATCTCCCCTCACCAGTGGTCAACGAAATATTTGACACTATCCCAGGTATATCCAGATTACCTCCAGGACTCTGATTTTCAGGGTTCGTATGCAAAAATTCCCAATCTCATAACTCTTTAAGGATCTCAGCTATTAAATATATTTCTCTCCCTACATATACTGCCATATCTGTTGAGTATTTCCAGCATTTTCTATTTTTATTTCAGCCTTTGAGAATTCACAACAATATGCTTTTGTGTTTTGTACCAGAGAAACTGTGACTGGTCTCCTTAGCATAGGAAAGGTCAAGGAGAAAAGCTGATTGAAGGGTTCAAGTTCATGAAGAGCTTGGATAGAGTAAATAGACGGAAACTGCTTCCAGAGGGAGAAAAATCCATTGGACACTGGAAGTTTGATAAGTAGTTGAAGTGGCAGAATAAAATTACAAGGCTCTGGGAAGTAAAACTAATTGGATAGCTCTTCGGAAGAACCAAAGGAACAATGACCTATAAGGCCACTTCTTATACTAAATCATTTATGGTTCTTTGAGATGGAGTGCCTTCACCATGGACTACACCCATTCAAGAAGGCAGCTCATTATATCTAGCGATCCAACTAGGAACGTACAATAAATGGTAGCCTTCCCACATTCTGATATTTAAAAATATAGTTAAATAAGGCTCTCCTGTTATTAAAACGCTGCTTTCCCACTCAATTTTGACAGGCAAGCCTCACTCCTACCATTCTTTTGGTCTCGAGTTTAGTAGCTAATAAAAAAGTATTCATACCAGACTTCTCAGTGCTCTCATGTAGTGCTCTGAGTGCTTCACGGTTCCGATTTCTCTTCAAATCAAGGTCAACAATCTGAAATCCACCAGATAAAAATACAGATAGATATTCAGGTACAATTCATTCTACCTTATGTCCTTTGTACCCCTTGGTACCAGTCTCAGAAAGCAAACAGAATTTGTTACCTTGATTATTAAAACACTTAATTGTCTAATTCAATATTGTACAAAGTTCACTATATGTGTGCAAAAGAAAATATTTCACCAAACTGTAACCAGAATTGCTTGATGAACAAATGTCTATACTCCATATGGCCTATCTTCTGTCATCTTCTAGGTCACACATACAATAAACTAAAGTGTCTACATTTCATAGCCATCAGTCAATTTCTATCCACAGCTATAAACCAGGCTTTATCATACATCAATTTGATCTAAGTAACATATTTCAGATCCAATTTGAAGATACATTAGGTGGACCAATTAGGTGGTCAGGAAGGCATGTGGCATGCTTGCCTTTCTTAGGCAAGGTACGACGTTATGTTGAAACTGCATTGAACATTATTTAAGCCACATCTTATACTGCTTGCAAGTGGTATCAGCTTTGTTTCCATTCTTTGTGCCACCTCAAGGTGGTGTTCATTATACACATTGCCTATTTAGGAAGGGATTACGTAGACCAGTCAAACTCATTAAGTGGCATCTGGAACAATGACTAAAAGAATGCATTCCTAATGATGAAGGCAACAGTCTGTAGCACAAGAAATCCAAAACCCAAAGAACAAAATGCTCAAACTGGAGGGGATCATTAAGACTAGATGAACCATGAACACGGTGGCAAGGGAATATGGGGTAGGTTTTTAATATATGGAAAATAAGAACATTATTTAATAAGAACATGAGAATGATTTTCAGATGGAATCCAAAGATCAGCAAACAACCTGTAGGTCTGAATCAGCTTTAACTTCACTATTTTTTCAGTGAGAATGGGATAGTACAGCAAGAGAAGGGTGATGAATAGCTTACTTAGGAGTTAGAAGACATGGGGGAGACTAGAACAACGGTCAACAAGATGGAATCACAGCAGACCTTTGAAATGGGTTGAAACAACTAGTGTAATGACTTCAGAAGAGGGAAAGATCACAAATCAGTTCCAGAGAAGTCAAAGGGGGCAGCATGGAGCAAATCAAAATGCCAGGAGGACTAACTAGCCTGCCAGAGAGCTTCCTATTACTGTCAAGGAGCACCAAAGGAACCCGAATCCAAATTGGCAGATGGATCTTTTGGAATTTTGCTATCGCCAAAGCTTACATACTGTCTTCATGTCATGTTGCACCACCAGAAGGACCGGCAGTGGTGAAGTAAAAGACAACTGTACCAACTGAGGAAATTGTACACTCCAATTAAATCAGGTAAAGGAAACACATTAAAATAAAATGAAAAACTGTGGATGCTGGAAATCTGGAAAAAAAACCTGAAATTGCTGGATGAACTCAGCAGGTCTGGCAGCATCTGTGAAGAGAAATTAGAATCATCATTTCAAATCCAGTGATACTTCTTCAGAACATCCTTTTAGATATGTCCCTTCTCACCTTAAACTTATGCCCTCTAGTTTTGGAAAGCCCCAGTCTAGGGAAAAACCTTGTCTACTCACACTATCATGATTTTATGAACCTTTATAACGTCACCCCTCAACCTCTGATGTTCCAGGGAAAGTAGCCTCAGCCTATTCAGCCTCTTCCTATAGCTCAAACCCTCCAGCCCTGGCAAGAAGCTTGTAAATCTTTTCTAAACCCTTTCAAGTTTGACAACATCTTACCTATAGCAGGGAGACTAGAATTGCAGGCAGTATTCCAATAGCGGCTAACCAATGCCCTATACAGCCACATGACTTTCCAAATCCTATACTCAATGCATTGACCAATAAAGGCAACCACATCAAACGCCACATTCACTATCCCATCTACCTGTGACTCCACTTTCAAGAACTATGAAACATGACTCCAAAGTCTCTTTGCTCAACAACACTCGCCAGGACCTTACCACTTAGTTTGTAACCCCTGCCCAACTTGCCTTTCCAAACTCCTCACATTTATCTAAATTAAACTGTACCTGCTGCTCCTTATCCCACCAGCCCATCTGATCAAGATTCCATCGTACTCCCAGGTAACCTTCTTCAGTGTACACCACGTATTTTGGCATCATCTGCAAATTTAATAACCATGCCTACGTTCACATCCAAATCATTCATACAAATGACAAAAAGCAGTGGACTCAGCACTGATCCTTGTGGCACACCACTGGTTACTGGCCTCCAGTTTGAAAAGCAACCCTCCACCACCACCCACTGTCCTCTACCTTTGAGCCAGTTCTGTATCCAAATGGCTAGTTCTTCCTGCATTCCATATGATCTAACACTGTTAGCCAGCCTACGATGTAAAACTTTGTTGAACGTCTTAATGAAGTCCACATAGATCATGTTCACCACTCTGCCTTCATCATTCCTGTTCTTTACTTCTTCAAAAAAAATTCAATCAAGTTAGGTTAGACACACTTTCCACACACAAAGCCATGTTAAACATCCTAATCAGTCCTTGCCTATCCAAATACATCTAAATCCTGCTCCTCTGTGTTTCTTCTCACTGATCTATAGCTCCCTGACTTTTCCTTACCACCTTCTTCAAATAGCTAATCTCCAGTCTTCCAACACCTCATCTGAGGCTATTCATGATATAAATATCTCAGAAAGGGGCCCAGCAATCACTTCTCTAGCTTCCCAAAATGTTCTACGGTACATCTGGTCAGGTCCTGGGGATTTAGCCACCTTTACGCTGGAGCAGTTCAAGAACAGGTTGGTCTCATGGCCAAGTTGAGTTTGGTCAGGCCATGATAGGAGACAGGAGAGAAGGTGGGGAAGGAAGAAATAACAGGGCTTGGGTATGGAAGAGCATCTGTTCCAGTTTGTCTCAAAGAAAGAAAAAGTGGCAGAGGTAGGTGATCAGATGATCTCAAACTTAGTGATGAAATATCCATAAATTTGTGGTAATCACTGCAGTTGAAAGCTGCGGAAACTGGTTACAGTAGAGGAAAAAGCCAGGTGTTATCTATTATCTCCAAGATTATCCTGGAGTAAGCAACTTTCAGAAAACAGCAGGACCAGATAGGAGCTTATCTGGTCCAGCTTCATTTAGCGGTAAACGACTAAACTAGGTTTCTGCCAAATCCTTTCAAATGCTCATGCCTCAGAACATAAGATACAGGAACAGAATTAGGCCACTCGGCCCACAGAGTCTGCTCAGTGATTTGATCATGGCTGATATATTTCTCACCATTCTCCTGCTTTCTCACTATAACCCTTGATCCCCTTAACAATCAAGAACCTAGCTATTTGTCTTAAATACACTCTATGATTTGGCCATCACAACCTTCTGCAGAAGTGAATTCCACAGATTAAATAAATCTCTGGCTGAAGAAATCCTCCTCATTTCAGTTCAAGAGTGTGCGTTAGAGTCCTAGTCTACTCCTACTAGTGGAAACACCTTCTCCATGTTCAGTCTTTCCAGACTTCTCAGCATTCTACATGTTTCAATAAAATTCACATGTCATCGTTCTAATCAATTGAGTTCAGACCACTCTTCACATAACAAGCCTTTCATCTCTTGGATCATTCTTGGAAACTTCCTCTGGGCCCCTCCAATGCCAGCACATCCTTAGATTGCAGGCCCTCAACTGTTAACAATATTACAAATGTGGTCTCACTAGGGCCCCACACAGCCTCAACAGTACATCTCTGCTCTTCCAGAAGTAGAAAGGTTTGCAACTACCCTTACAAGACCCTCATTTAGGAAGGGTAGAAATTAGTCAAGGTTGCTCCCATTATCCAATGCATTATGTTTTTCTGGTGAGAAATATTTCTCTAAGTCCTTGACCCTTTTACTCTGATACTTGAGTTGAGTAATCTATTGACATGGTGCATCTTTCTATCTATCTTAACATTTCTTTTTTAATATTTTGTCATTAAAAATGGTAACCAGAACATGGCAACTTAAACACTTCTCACCTGTATTTTCCCAAATACAAGTGACAACAAATTACTATACTACACAGACTGCTAGCATTGCATTAGCCTTCCTAACTGCAAATTGAACCTACATGGTAACCTTAAGAAAATCCTGAACTAGGTCTAAGTCCCTGGGTAGGCTGACATTTAACACAAACACATTTGATGATGGCCCTATACCCGGCAGGGACACTTGGTGCCAGGTCCAGTAGTAAGCGCAGTATAGGCATGGTCAACAACGAACGTTTCAGCGCCGACGATCCACGCCAACCCAACCCGAAACACAGGCCGCCATTGTACCTGCTGTTTATCAGCCAGCAAACTCTCCGCCAGCTCCTCCACCTCAGTCAGATAGTTCACCACCTCCTCCTCCGGCTTCCGCGCCATCTTCACCCTGAACCAACTTCTAACCGTCTCCGCCCGAGCTGTCAATCAACAGAGCTCCACCCGTTTCATTGGCGCTGCCCAGTTCCCCGTGTGATTGGTGAATATACTGCCAATCAACGGTATCTTTTGTGACGAGACTCAACCGCGCAGCATCCTGGGAATTGAAGTCCTTTCTGGGCTTCTTCCAAACGATCCAGCCCACTATAATAATAAAATGTGAAGCTGGATGAACACAGCAGGCCAAGCAGCATCTCAGGAGCACAAAAGCTGACGTTTCGGGCCTAGACCCTTCATCAGAGAGGGGGATGGGGAGAGGGAGCTGGAATAAATAGGGAGAGAGGGGGAGGCGGACCGAAGATGGAGAGTAAAGAAGATAGGTGGAGAGAGTATAGGTGGGGAGGTAGGGAGGGGATAGGTCAGTCCAGGGAAGACGGACAGGTCAAGGAGGTGGGATGAGGCCCAGTTCGTCCCCTCCCCCCACTGCACGACACAACCAGCCCAGCTCTTCCCCCCCACCTACTGCATCCCAAAACCAGTCCAACCTGTCTCTGCCTCCCTAACCGGTTCTTCCTCTCACCCATCCCTTCCTCCCACACCAAGCCGCACCCCCAGCTACCTACTAACCTCATCCCACCTCCTTGACCTGTCCGTCTTCCCTGGACTGACCTGTCCCCTCCCTACCTCCCCACCTATACTCTCTCCACCTATCTTCTTTACTCTCCATCTTCGGTCCGCCTCCCCCTCTCTCCCTATTTATTCCAGCTCCCTCTCCCCATCCCCCTCTCTGATGAAGGGTCTAGGCCTGAAACGTCAGCTTTTGTGCTCCTGAGATGCTGCTTGGCCTGCTGTGTTCATCCAGCCTCACATTTTATTATCTTGGAATTCTCCAGCATCTGCAGTTCCCATTATCTCTGATCCAGCCCACTATTTAGGTTCAGTCCTTTTCTCCTTTTCTGTTCTAAGTGTTTCTCTGGCTTCCTCTTCGTCACTTTAACCATCCTATGTGGCAGTACCTTCCTCGTTTTGACCACTCTCTCTGGATGAAAAAGTGAATCCTGAATTCTTACACGCAGAGAACGCTGGAGAAATTATAGCAACATTGTTAACGTTTGAAGTCCAGCACTGGAGGGTTTGAGTTATAAGTAGAGGCTGGAACTTTATTTCTCCCTGGCCAAAGGAGGTTAAGTGGTGGCCTTATAGAGGTTTATAAAATCGTAAGGTGCATTGATAGGGTGAATAGCCAAGGTCTTTTCACCAGGTAGAGGAGTCCAAAAATAGGGGGCAAACGTCTAAGATGAGAGAGGAAAGATTCAAAAGGGACCTGACGGGCAACTATTCCACACAGAGGGTGCTGCAGATTTGGAACGGGCTGTCAGAGGAACTGGCATGCAAAATTACAACATTTAAAAGACGTTTGAACAGGTATATGGATAGGAAAGGTTTAGAGGAATACAGACCTGACATAAGCAAATGGGACTAGTTCAATCTAGGAACCTGGTGAACATGGACGAGTTGGGCTGAAGGGTCTGTTTCTGTGCTGTATGACTCTAAGATTCTAACCTTATTTAATTTATTTGGATGATCATACATTCTGCTGCAACTGGAGTTTATCATCTCTATGACTTCCCTTTCATAACTTAAAAACCTCAAGGTCTTTTTTCTCGCGGAAGAAAATCTACACATTCAATGACTGCTGACAGATATAAATGCTCAGCTCTGGTATTATTTGTGTAAATCTTTTTAACATTTTATTCAGTGTCTGTAAATCCTTTGTATGACATTACCTCAGTTCAGGTGTTACACTTGTTAATCTTTATTTGCCTTTATATGCTTGGTACCTTTATATTATTTTTATAATATGGAAAGCAGAACTGTTCACAGTATTCCCAATCGCAATTTAACTAAATTTCAACAAATCTTCATAAAGAATGTTATATCTCTGCTTTTCAATTTTATCCCTTATGAAACAAACTCCTGTGCTTGGTTTGTGCTGTTGTGGATTTATTAATCTGTATTAATAATGTCAAAAATGTGTCTGTCTATAACTCCAAAGCCTCTGCTCTCCAATCCAGTGAACACTCTTTTCTTGTTTCCAGGCAATATGTACTCTCTCTATTCCTCATCCTAAAAGATGCTGTCTTATACTTATCAATGTTCAATAAGGGTTTCAAATAACCTTTCCAACTTTTCAATATTATACCTCTTGAAATAAAGACTCATGTTTGATTTTCTTCTTTTATCACCTTGCTAACCTATGGCCTAACTTTAGTGATTTGTGCATTTGTAATTTTGTTATTATTCATTAATGGGATGAGGGCATTCGCTGGCTAGGCAGCATTCATTGCCCATCCCTAATTGCCCAGAGAGCAGTTCAGAGTCAACCACATTGCTGTGGGTCTGGAATCACATGACCGGACCAGGTAAGGATAGTAGAGATAATAGGAACTGCAGATGCTGGAGATTCCGTGATAACAAAGTTTGGAGCTGGATGAAGACAGCAGGCCAAGCAGCATCTTAGGAGCAGGAAAGCTGACGTTTCAGGCCTAGGAGGGCAGTTTTCTTCCCTAAAGGACATCTTGAACCAGTTGGGTTTTCAATGACAATCTGCAATTAGATTCCTAATTCTAGATATTTTTATTGAATTCAAATTCCACCATCTGCCATGGTGAGATTTGAACTTGGGTCCCTAGAACATTATCTGGGTGTCTGGAGAAACATTCCAGGGATAAATACCACTAGACCATTGCCTCCCCCAGACTGACATGTTCAATTCTTCCTACCAGGCTTTGGAAGGAATGCATCTGGATAAAGTATGAAGTTTTTGTCTCCTTATTTAAGAAACCTGTCAGCATTATACTAGAAGCAATTCTGATAAGAAAACCCATTCAACTCAGATCTGGGATGAGGTGTCACCATATAAGGAAAGGTTGAACTCTGTCAGAGGCGTCCATAGGAGTTTAGAAAACCGAGAGGTAATCTTATTGAAATAGCTAACATCCTAAGGGAACTTAACAGGTGGATTCTGAATGGATATTTCCCTGTGTCAGAGAGAACTAGGGGACGTGTTTCCAAAGATGGAGATGAAGAGGAACTTTTATAAAATACTTGAGCATTATGGGCATGTGAAACTCTTCCCTATAGAATGGTGGAGGCTGGATCTTTTGAACATTTTTAAGGCCAAGGTGGAAACATTCTTAAGAGCAAAAGAATTAAATGGTTTTGGGAGCAAACAGTTAAGGGGAATTAGGGCAACAATCAGATCAGTCATGATCTTGTAAAATGACAAAACAGATTGAGGGCCCTAATCCTGACTAACTTGCATTTTCTGATGTATGCTTGTGTTGTTGCATCTCACACTTATCTGTGCTAACCTTCATTTGTTAATCATATATCTATTCTTCAAGTTCCTTTATTTCATTGCAGTCCCCCTTTAGTTTAACTACACTGCTTAATTTGGTGTACAATTACAAATATAAGGTATTATCCTTTGCCTGTTTCATTCTGCAGTTGTAAAAGCCTTAGCGAGAACCATATCTTGAGTGTTATATGGAAAGATTGATTTGGTCCATACTGCTTAGAATGTAGAATTATGAGAAGTGATCCATTAAAACATACGCAATCTTAAAATGAACTGATATGATAGCTGCTGAAATGATTTTTCTCTGACTTGGATGTGTCTACATAGCTTTCAAATAAGGGGTGGGACAATTAAGACTGAGATCAGGAGAAATGTATTCCTTCAAAGGGTTATTAATCTTTGAAATTCTTTACCCCAAGGAGGATGTGTGCTTAGTCCAAGATTCGTCAGAGATCCATAGATTACTGTGTACTCAAGGAATCGAAGGATATTGGAAGAGTATGGGAGATGGAATATGAATAAGTAGATCATCCATGATCGTAGTCAATAGCACAGCTGGCTCGAGAGGCTGAAGTAATCTACTCCGGTTCCAGTTTCTTAAATTGTTATGTTTAGCTCATAGTACGTGCTGCAAGGCGACTACATCTCCCAGAGTGCACAGGTACGGACACTTTATAAAAGCTGTGGTCGAAGGGGGCGCTTCGCTAATGTGAGCCGGGAGCTGCAGAGCAGTGTCTCGCTAATAGTTGCAGAGCTGTATCCTCACAGCCAGCCCTCCGCAGCATTGACACCCTTATTCAACAAACAAAAACCGAGCTTTACAACTGTCTGCAAACACCCCGTTCGCTGCAGCATATATAAAGAGATCAACCGTTCTAAATTCTTCTTGTAGTTGATCTTGGAGTATCTCCCAGAAGAAACCAGCGTCCCCTAAAAACAGCAGGAGCAACAATGAGGGAAATTCTGAACATCCAGGCTGGACAATGCGGGAACCAGATCGGAGCCAAGGTAAGAAATCCGCCATCAACAATATCCAAATCGTTTCCGTTCATAAAAATACACAATGCACATCATTTCTGTCAATCGAAACGATACTCGAGTCCGTATTTTATAAAATGCTACTTAACTATGTTCCCAAGCGAGGAAATGAAACCACGCCCTTTCGACAGTGATTTAAACCGATAGGACTTCGTTCCATCTCAATTCATATTGAGACTGCATCATATGGTGCATTTTTCAGCGGATGCAGCGGTTTTCTTTTTTGGAGAAAAGGGGTTCTGGCTAAATTGTTAGGTTTGTCTGTCTGTAAGTGGGGCTGTGTGTGTGGAGCAGGACATGCGCGCAAGCTGCTGCTGACAGCCTTACCTCGCCTCGCTCTCTATTCCTTTGTCTGCTCCACAATTCCACAGAGCAGGGACCGGGATCTCATTCTCATCTCAATCGAAGCCCCACACTCTGGGAACCAAACCTTGGCGCAATTTGAAGGGGGCACCGATCTTGGATTTTGTTCTCTTTAAAAAAAGATAGAAGTTTGGTTTTCCACGATCGTCCCAAATTCATTTGGTCCTGTAAAGCTTTGTCTTCCCAAACCCCCAGCCACGAAGCAGTAGCTTCGAGGAGGAAGGCTTAAAGCAAATTAACGATATTTCTTCATAAGTCACGTTGTTTCGGCATTCATGATAATGTTTTTGCATGTTTGCAGCACAATAATATTTCGCTACTGGAGGCCCCCTCCCCCATCCTACAGCCGGGAATTGAGATTATGTGGGATAATCAGTTCCCCCCCACCTCTGGGGTTGGATCCATTCTGCTGCTGAATCCGCAATATGTGAGGAATCTCCTTCAGCATTCTCTGCCAGCTGGTCCTTTTCCAGTAAGCCCCAGAAAGATGAAATCTCTTAGGGTTGCAAGAACCCGCCGCTGGCAATCCCCCGGGGATATATACAGGGAATTGCAGAAGTGGGGTAACCAGCAGGGTCAGTGATCCCGATCGAATGTGATATTGAATGGAGTATGCGTGGAGGTTTATGTGTTGATGAGGAATGCACTCTCACTGTCTCCCTGCCGTTGGAGGGTAATCATTCCAATAATAACCCATTCACCATCAGCCCTATTCTGCTGATGTACAGTTGAAAAGGGTGTGGTCTATAAAGCCCGTCGCAAACCCTTCGAGTTCAATTACCTGCGCCCTTCACCGTGTCTGCCTGGAAGTGTTCCACACTGTACTCTGTACATACAGATACTTCCTAAAATCAGGCGTGTGTAATAATTTAATCATACAGTCTGGTGAGTTTTGTCAATTAAAACGCTGTGTATTCGACCAATAAAATTTTAAATTTCTCACTATTTTCGCAGAAACTCAAGGAAGTTATCCCGGGTACCTTGCCCAATATTTATCCCACCATCAACTTCAGAAAAACAAATTATCTCGTTATTACCACATTACCGTTCTAGGAACTTCCTGTGGACAGATTGGTTGCACTGTCTCCCACATAAGTGACCATACTCCAAAATCACTTCAACGGCTGTAAAACACTTTTAAACGTGATTTGTGAAAAGAGCTACACACATGCGAGCATTTTCGTTACACTTGTAAGTGAATTTGTGCTTGTTAATCCATTTCATAGTTTTGGGAGGTGATCAGCGATGAACATGGAATTGATCCTTCGGGAAGTGCCCGTGGTGAAAGTGGTATCCAGTTGGACAGGATCAACGTCTATTACAATGAAGCAGCCGGTAAGGAGTTACGCCACCCAGAGGATTTGATGTTGCCTATGCAACTGTCCATTGCACCGACTGGAAATTTTGGGGGAAAGAACCCAAGCACAAGGGTGTTCAGTTTTTTGTAGAGAATCAGTTATTCATGTAGAACCACTGAGTAATCTACAAATTATTAAAAACCAATGGGATTAGTTGCAGTTCCATTCTAAAAAGGCACCCCACTTGTGTTTCACTTTTAACATTTCCTCTAAATTTCTCAATGTGACAGGTGTGGTCTTCTGCACTGCTGCCTCTGACAGTCACCAAGTTTCTATACCTGAAAGCTTCAGTCTCTGTTCTTTACACTTTTAGGGCCTGAAGTGCCAGTAAAAGTTGCTGTCTGATCAGAGCAAAATAGCTGCTGTTTCAATGGCAAAATCCATCATTGAGGCACAGCCTTTCCTAATCCATTAAACATGATGATTTTTCAAAAAGTCATGAGACCAGTAGTTGATAATTCAGACAAGAATGCAAAGTAGGAATGAAGTATCAGGCCATGTAAAAGAACTCACAGGCAGGATCGTGGATACTCTGGCTGGGTTTTGTCATTTCTGTGCTCAGCCACTCATTTAAACAGGCATGGAACAGAAGATTGTGGGCTGCTGTGTGGAACAGAAGATTACCATCTTGCTTAGAAATGAAAACCAGAATTTAAAAGTAGATAGTAAAAGAGAAACAGCCATCATAGATTTGTACAATACGTTCACATGAGCCTTTGATCTTTTGCTTATCAATTCTGTGTCTGATGTCACTGACACCTGAAGGAGTGAGACTCCGAAAGCTTGTGTCTTCAAATAAACCTGTTGCACTATAACCTGGTGTCGTGTGATTTTTGACCTTGAGATGGGAAATGTATAAGCAGTAAAACAAAATGGTAAATTAACAATGGCAAGGAAACTGATACATTAGGAAGCTAAGGAGAAGGAAGTAGTTCATCAAATGTGACACTTGTATACCACTTCTAGATATATCCCAAATAAAACAAAGGGACTAGAAGAATAAATTTAGTTTGGTATATGATGGGTAATGAAAACAAAATACTGAGAATACTCAGTAGGTTTGGATGTGTATGAAAGAAAGAGTGAACATTTGAAGTTGATGGCCCTTTTTTTGGAGTTTCCAAAACCAGCAACAGATGACCAGGGGTTGTCGGATTTGTTTATGATACCAAGTTCTTCAAAGAATTAACGATATTAAGAGCACATATTGAGGGAGCAGCATACTTAAGATGAAGTAAAGGAATATCACAAACAAGGCTTCTGATTTTAAACCAGGCTAACTCTGAAGGGACAAGGAATGGGTCAAATTAGGATGAAAGAAATTATTTGCTGGGAAATGTGTCATCCAACAGCTGGATCTATTAATGGTACAGATTAATACTTCACACTACCATCGAGAATCAGACATTTATGCCACAGGTTACTATTTAGCCCATTGTTTCTAAACAGGCTGTTTATCAATCCGAAATAAATACATTTGTCCTGCTCTCTGTGCATCTTTCCCTGCCTTGTAATATCTCTAGTATTCCTTAAAGATTTCATGGTCTCTTCAATGTTTATTTAACATTGTCGGAAACTTCTGGCTGGATTTAATGCAAGTGATATGGATCTAGTCTGCTGGCTCAAAGAGCCGTGCATTGCCTCTGTTCAGTTGGCCTTCCCCATTAAGCAATAAGCATTTAACTGGTCAATGGTAAGCTATTCTGGGATCAGGGCCCTCATAGGATGTCCTGACAGCTGCTGGCCATGGAGGCCAGAAAGTCTTCATTGCTTAGCAGTACCCGGAGGAGTAATGGCATGATGTGGAACGCTGGGGTGATGGATGGTGTTTGTGTTTGGCATTAATTGCCCATTTATGGGTCTCAGTTTGCAGTGGTGAGGCTGTCCTTCGTTACAGCAGAGGCAGGAAGGCGGCTGGGTTTCCACCCACCTACCAGATAACTGATCCTCATGAATAACTCACTATAGACACCATTAAATGCCACTCTTCATATCTGTATTGTCTTTAATGTTGCTCTTGTATTATTTCTTTCCCAGGTGACAAATATGTTCCCCGTGCAATTCTGGTGGATTTGGAACCTGGCACTATGGATTCCGTCAGATCCGGGCCATTTGGACAAATATTTAGACCAGATAACTTTGTATTTGGTAGGAATACAGCAGTAACACATTTTTTAATTGCATGAACAAATGCTTCAATACGGCTGAGTGGAATCTCTGGATGAAGTAGTTCAGTGTAATTGGACCAAAGATGGAGCCTTTTCTTTTGGTAAAATACCATTCCTCTCATAAATGGATGAGAATTCAGTCCCAGGTTTTACTTGTGCACTCTTCTGTTACTCACCATTCGGAGGTGAATGAGGTGACTGACCCTTGAGCTTATCTCATCCAGAGAAGGAAATTGTGGAAACGATGCTTGAAAGATCGTATAATGATTAGGTAGAGTCAATGTGGTTTTATAAAAGTATAATCATATTTTATAAATCAGTTTTCTTTAAAGGTTAACTAAAAGGGTGGATAATGAAGCAAGGCATGTAAGTTTATTTAGATTTTCTGTATTAATCACTTCGTCAAAATACCAGTGTAATACATGCAGTTTTGCTGATGATACAAGGCTGGGTAGAAAATAGCTGCGTGGAGATCACAAAGAAACTGAAGGAGAAATCTGGCTTAAGATAGTGAAGAGGAGGTGGCGGATGGAAGAATGCAAATGTATTCACACTGGTAGGAAGGATGAATAGAATTTTTTTTAAATAGTGAGAAGTATTAAATATTATAATTCAGAAAAAATTTGGTATCCTTTTTGATAAAATGCATGAGGATAAAGCAAGTAACTGGGAAGGCAAGTGCCATGTTGGCCTAATTGTAAGCTGGGGGTGTGGTTGATATAAGAGTAAGGAAGCCATACTGCAACTAGACAGTGCCTGCGTGAGATCAAACCTGGAATACTGTGAACGATTTTGATTTCTGTAGCTAAGGGAGGATACACTTGCCTTAGAGAGAGTGCACTGAAGGTTTACTAGTTTGATTCCTGGGTGAACTTCAAAGCTTCATTGACTTCTATCTTCATTTCAAGTCATAATGCCTCTCTGCTTTGAGTTCAGTGCACTATTATCCTTGCTTCATTCCTCCCATTATGAAAACACTCCAACTCAAACTCACATCCATCCACTTGACTTTGTCATCTCCTATGGCTTTGCTATTTCCTTCATATTCATCACAGCAAAGGACCATCTCTGATCATTTCTGTGTGCCAGTCTCCATCCACATTGCCCTCTACACATGTACCTCCTTCCTTCTGTGACCACCCTACAGGAAAAAGAAATCTCAGTTCAGTTACAACTGTACTTTCAAATCCTAAAATGTTTATTCCTGGCCTTCCATTCACCATAAGTTTTGCAGTGACAGACTTGTTCACCCTCACCTCTACCTTTTAATCCCCTAGCCACCAGTAAAACCATTATTCTCTCTCACTCTGGCCTAATAAGGCTTTCCACTCTCCTTGCTTAAGTCCAAAGGATACAGACATAAATAGATACCACAGGCAGCTGGTTTAGCCATTCACTGGCACATCTAATAAATATCATTGAACTCCAGTCTTATCTGCTAAAAGGCCTCACTATCCTGCAATACAAACATAATTCACAGCCCTCATATTCCACTGTTGGGTTCATTTCTCTTCTGCAAACTGTCTTGAACCCCTCTCCTAAATCTCCTCCATTCTTGCCTGTAAGAGAAAGTGTGAGGAATTTAAGAACATCTTGTCACTATCTATCAAACACTTGTACTTCCCCAGATCAGCAGGCCAACTACTTCTAAGGCCCAAGCTCCATTCCTGATGTCATTTTACAACTTTCCCTAGTTTCCCTCTGATCTCTCCTCACACCTTCCCGATCTCATCATGTCCAAAAGACCCATCTCTTGCTCACTGAGCCCTATAGGCTCAAAAATGCTGACCACACAACTTCCCTTGGACCTATCCCTAACAAGTTCTGTGACCAATTTTCTCTTTGCGTGTTGTTCCTCCCAGCTTGAAAACTGTCATATTCGCTCATCTCAAGCAGTCAACCCTTGACCCAATCACCCTTTCAAACTAACTGTCCATCTCCAATCTCCTATTCCTTTCCACGTTTGTTTAACATAATGTTACCTCCAGAACCCATGTTCATATATCCCAGTGTTTCATGCTTGAATCATTCCAATCAAGTCCCTGGCCCTGTCACAGTATTGAACTGGCACTTGTTAATGTTATAAATGAGTCAGAAACCTTCATAAATCATAATCAATGTTTCGATCGTCTCTTGTGCTGCCGTAAATCCCAGGACTATGGGCCAAAAACTGGAGAATAGAATTAGTGCAGTGAGAGCTTTGTGGATAAGGCAAAGGGCTTCCTTTTGTGCTACAACATCTTAGACTATAAATGACATCTTGTGTGACTGTGAGAATGTTAAGTCTTCTTTCTTTCTCTCAAACTATCTGCAGCTTCTTACGCCTTGAACACCTATCCACTGACCTGTAACTGAGTGAGACTGCACTTGCTTAGTTCTGTGCTTGTTTCAGTCATGGACAGACTTTTAGCCATACAGTCATAAAGCAGCAAAACAGACCCTTCAATCCAACGAGTCCATGCTGAACATAATCCCAAACTAAACTGGTTCCACCTGCTTGCTCCTGGCCTGTATCCCTCCAAACTTTTCCTTTGAGTAACTTCCAAATGTCTTTTAAACATTTCAATTGTACCCACATCCACCACTTCCTCAGGAAGTTCATTCCACATGCAAACCACCCTCTGTGTAAAAAAAAAAGCTTCTCATTTTTTTTAATCTCTCCCTTCTCACCTTAAAAATGTGCTCCCTAGTCTTGAACTCTCCCATCCTAGGGAAAAGACAACTATCATTAACTTTGTTTATACCTCTCATTCTTCTATAAACTTCTATCAGGTCACGTCTGAACCTCCTAGGTTCCAGTGAGAAATATGTCCCAGCCTATCCAGCCTTCCTTTAAACTTAAACCTTCCATATCCATGAACATGCTGGTAAATCTCCTCTGAACCCACTCCAGCTTGATAATATCCTTCCTATAATTGGGCGACCAGAACCGGACAGTATTCCAGAAGAGGCCTCACCAATGTTCTCTACAACCTTGACGTGACTTTCCCAACTCCTATACTCAAAGGACTGAGTAATGAAGGCAAACACGTCAAACACCTTTTTAACCACCCTGTCTATATGTGACATAAACTTTAAAGCATTATGTACCTGTACCCCTAGGTCCCTCTGTTCTACAACATTACCCAAGCCCCTACCATTAATTGTACAAGCCCTACCCTTGTTTATTGTACCAAAGTGCAAAACCTCGCATCAATGTTATGGCCATAACAGAGACATGGGTTTCTCATGGGCAGGAATGGTTGCTGGATGTTCCAGGGTTTAGAACATTTAAAAAGAATAGGGAGGGGGGAAAAAGAGGAGGGGGTGTAGCACTACTAATCAGAGAGAGTATCACAGCTACAGAAGCTTCCATTGTCGAGGAAGATCTGCCTACTGAGTCAGTATGGGTGGAAATTAGGAACAGCAAGGGAGTAGTCACCTCGTTAGGGGTTTACTACAGGCCCCCCAATAGCAGCAGGGAGATTGAAGAAAGCATAGGTCGACCGATTTTGGAAAAGTGTGGACGCATTAGGGTTGTTGTAATGGGTGACTTTAACTTTCCTAATATTGATTGGAACCTCCTTCGAGCAGAAGATTTGAATGGAGCTGTTTTTGTAAGGTGTGTTCAGGAGGGTTTCCTAATGCAGTACGTTGACGGGCCGACGAGGGGAGAGGCCATTCTAGACTTGGTGCTCGGAAACGAGCCGGGGCAGGTATCAGATCTTGTGGTGGGAGAGCATTTTGGTGATAGTGACCATAACTGTCTCACATTCTACATAGCTATGGAGAAGGAGAGGATTAGGCAAAATGGGAGGATATTTAATTGGGGAAGAGGAAACTATGACGCGATTAGACATGAGTTAGGAAGCATGGACTGGGAGCAATTGTTCCATGGTAAGGGAACTATAGACATGTCGAGACTGTTTAAGGAACAGTTGTTGCGAGTGATGAGTAAATATGTCCCTCTGAGACAGGCAAGAAGGGGTAAGATAAAGGAACCTTGGATGACGAGAGCGGTGGAGCTTCTTGTGAAAAGGAAGAAGGTAGCTTACATAAGGTGGAGGAAGCTAGGGTCAAGTTCAGCTAGAGAGGATTACACGCAGGCAAGGAAGGAGCTCAAAAATGGTCTGAGGAGAGCCAGGAGGGGGCACGAGAAAGGCTTGGCAGAACGAATTAGGGAAAACACAAAGGCATTTTTACACTTAGGTGAGGAATAAGAGAATGGTCAAAGAAAGAGTAGGGCCGATCAGGGATAGCATAGGGAACTTGTGTTATGGAGTCTGAGGAGGTAGGGGAAGCCCTAAATGAGTTTTTTGCTTCTGTCTTTACGAAAGAAACGAACTTTGTAGTGAATGAAACCTTTGAAGAGCAGGTGTGCATGCTGGAATGGATAGAGATAGAGGAAGCTGATGTGCTGAAAATTTTGTCAAACATTAAGATTGACAAGTCACCAGGCCCAGACCAGATTTGTCTTCGGCTGCTTTGGGAAGCGAGAAATGCAATTGCTTCGCCACTTGCGAAGATCTTTGCATCCTCGCTCTCCACTGGAATCGTACCTGAGGACTGGAGAGAGGCAAATGTAATTCCTCTCTTCAAGAAAGGAAATAGGGAAATCCCCGGCAATTACAGACCAGTAAGTCTCACGTCTGTCGTCTGCAAGGTGTTAGAAAGGATTCTGAGGGATAGGATTTATGACCATCTGGAAGAGCATGGCTTGATCAAATACAGTCAACAGGGCTTTGTGAGGGGTAGGTCATGCCTCATAAACCTTATCGAGTTTTTTGAGAATGTGACTAGAAAAGTTGATGAGGGTCGAGCTGTGGATGTGGTGTATATGGACTTCAGTAAGGCATTTGATAAGGTTCCCCATGGTAGGCTCATTCAGAAGGTCAGGAGGAATGGGATACAGGGGAACTTAGCTGCCTGGATATAGAATTGGCTGGCCAACAGAAGACAGCGAGTGGTAGTAGAAGGAAAATATTCTGCCTGGAAGTCAGTGGTGAGTGGGGTTCCACAGGGCTCTGTCCTTGGGCCTCTACTGTTTGTAATTTTTATTAATGACTTGGATGAGGGGATTGAAGGATGGGTCAGCAAGTTTGCAGATGACACAAAGGTCGGAGGTGTCGTTGACAGTATAGAGGGATATTGTAGGCTGCAGCGGGACATTGACAGGATGCAGAGATGGGCTGAGAGGTGGCAGATGGCGTTCAACCTGGATAAATGCGAGGTGATGCATTTTGGAAGGTCGAATTTGAAAGCTGAGTACAGGATTAAGGATAGGATTCTTGGCAGTGTGGAGGAACAGAGGGATCTTGGTGTGCAGATACATAGATCCCTTAAAATGGCCACCCAAATGGACAGGGTTGTTAAGAAAGCATATGGTGTTTTGGCTTTCATTAACAGGGAGATTGAGTTTAAGAGTCGTAAGATCTTGTTGCAGCTCTATAATACTTTGGTTAGACCGCACTTGGAATACTGCGTCCAGTTCTGGTCACCCTATTAGAGGAAAGATGTGGATGCTTTGGAGAAGGTTCAGAGGAGGTTTACCAGGATGCTGCCTGGACTGGAGGGCTTATCTTATGAAGAGAGGTTGACTGAGCTCAGTCTCTTTTCATTTAGAGAAAAGGAGGAGGAGAGGGGACCTAATTGAGGTATACACGATAATGAGAGGCATAGATAGAGTTGATAGCCAGAGACTATTTCCCAGGGCAGAAATGGCTAGCACAAGGGGTCATAGTTTTAAGCTGGTTGGAGGAAAGTATAGAGGGGATGTCGGAGGCGGGTTCTTTACACAGAGAGTTGTGAGAGCATGGAATGTGTTGCCAGCAGCAGTTGTGGAAGCAAGATCATTGGGGTCATTTAAGTGACTGCTGGACATGCATATGGTCACAGAAATTTGAGGGTGCATACATGAGGATCAATGGTCGGCACAACGTTGTGGGTTGAAGGGCCTGTTCTGTGCTGTGCTGTTCTATGTTCTATGTTCTAATCCAGATTGAACTCCATCTGCCATTTCTCAGCCCATTGACCCATTTGATCAAAATCCCTTTGAAATCTTAGAAAACCCTCTTCGCTGTCTACTATGCCACCAATTTTGGTATTATCCACAAACTTACTAACCATGCCTTTTATATTCTCATCCAAATCATTTATATAAATGACAAACAAAAGGGAAGGTCAATAAATGTGGAGCTGGAAAAAGACAGCAGGTCATACAGCATCCGAGGATAAGGGAAGTCAATGTTTCAGGGCCAAACTCTTTGTCAGAATTGGGGAGGGCGCGGGGAGCCTAGTAGTAAATAAAGGGATGGAAGTGTGGGGCTGGGATGAGAGTAGGTCGGATGGAGATAGGTGGATGCAGGTAGGGGCTGGTCAGTGGGAAGGGTGGAGTGGAAAGGTGAGTAGGAAGATAGACGGGTTGGAGTGAAGAGATTTTGAAGCTGGTGAATCAATATTCAGGCCATTGGGCTATAAGCTCCCAAGGTGAAATATGACGTGTTGTTCCTCCAGTTCACGATTGGCATCATGTTGACAGTGGAGGAGGCCAAGGATGGACATGTCACTCAGGGAGTAGGAGGGGGTGTTAAAGTGGATGGCAATCAGAAAGTCGGGGTTGGTTGGTGCGTGCAGAGCACAGGTGCTCCTCAAAATGGTTCCCAAGTCTGCGGTTGGTCTCCCCAAAATAGAGGAGACCACATCGGGAGCTATGGATACAGTAGACGAGGTCAGATTAAGTGCAGATGAATCTCTGCTGGATTTGGAAGGATTGTTTGGGGCCTTGGACGAAAGTGAGAGGGGAGGTATGGGGCAGGTGTAGCACCTCCTGTGATTGCAGGGCAAGTTACCAGGTATGGTGCAGCGGTCGGTGGAGAGTATGGAACTGATGAGTCACCAAGTGCACCGTCCCTGTGGAAGGTGGACAGGGATGGGGAGGGAAATATCCTTTTGGTGGTGTGGTCTGATTCTAGCTGGCCGAAATATCGGAGGATGCTGTCTTGTATTTGGAGTTTGGTGCGGTGGTATGAGAGAACTAAGGAGATTGTATCCTTCTTGTTGGGGGGAGAGAGTTTTAGGGTAGAAGCATGGGAAATGGGGGAGATGTAGTTGAGGGCATCCTCAATAACAGTGGAGGCAAAACTACGATCCCTAAAGTAGAAAGATATCTGGGAAAACCTACGGCAGAACACCTCATCCCGGGAGCAGATGCAAGGGAGGCAGAGGAGTTAAGTATGGGGTAACATTTTTTGCAGGACAGTGAGAGGAGGTGTAGTCAAGGTGATTGTGGGAGTTTGTGGGTTTGAAATAGAAGTTAGCAGTGAGTCAGTTACCGGAGTTGGAGATGGTCCAGGAAGGGGAGGGAGGTGGCAGAAACGGTCCAAGTGAATTTGAGTTCACGGTGGATGTTGGAAAAGTTGATGAACTGCTTGAGCTCCTCACAGGAATATGTGCAGCACCAATGCAATCATCAATATAGCGGAGAAAGAGGTGAGGGATGCTGCTGGTGTGGTTGTGGAAGAGGGACTGACCCATAAATCATAGCTCGGGCCCATGTGGGCGCACATAGCAACCACTTCGGTTTGTAGGAAGTGGGTGGAGTCAAAGGAAAAGTTGTTGAAGGTGAGGACCAGTTCCGCAAATGAGCGTGTTGGTGTATGGGTACTGGTTGGGTCTGGAGTGGGGGAGGAAGAAGCAGAGGGCTTTGAAGCCATCCACATTGGGGATGCAGGTGTACAGTTACTGAATGCCCATGGTGAAGATGAGATGCTGGCGGCTGGGGAATTGAAAGCTTTGGAAAAGGTGGAGGGCTTGAGTTGTGTCCCAAACAAATGTAGGTGGGAGTTCCTGAACTAAAGGGAAAAGAACAGAGTCCAGGTGGGAGGAGATGAGCTTGATGGTGCAGGAGTAGGCCATGACAATGGGTCATGAAGTTGAGGTAGGAACGGATCCCTGCCGAACACCGCTGGTGTCAAGCCTCCTGTCTGAAAACTAACTATCCACCACCTGTCTTCTGCCATTAAGCCAGTTAGATATCCAATTTGCAAGCTCACTCTGAATTTCATGTGACCTAACTCTACAAATTAGTCTACCATGTGGAACCTTGTCAAAGGCTTTACTAAAATCGAAATAAACAACATCTACTGCTCTGCCATCATCAAAATTTTTGGTAACTTCATCAAAAGATTCAGCCAAGCTAATGAGACGTGACTTTCCTCATACAAAACGTGCTGACTATCCCTAATCAGTTTTTGCCTCTCTAAATGTTCACAAATCCTATCTTTTATATCCACCTCCATCAATTTACCCGCAACCCAAGTCAGACTCACAGGATTATGTTCCCCAGTTTCTCCTTACAACCTTTCTTGAATGAAGGTACAACATTAACCATCCTCCAGTCATCAGGCACCCGTGGTTATAGATGATGCAAATATTCCTGTAGCTCCTTTGTCATTACCTCTGGTGTCACCCTTAGATCTATTTTTGCCCCTCTTCTATTTCTCATGCTGCCCTCAGCAACAACATCTTTTGACACTCTATTGGTTTTCATATGTAAGCTAATGACACTCTGCTCTACCCCACACCCCTTTCTCAGGTCCTGCTCTCATGATGAGTTATCAGGCTCCTTGTCTCAGGTCAGCAGAAATTTCCTTCTATCAAACATTGGGAGGAACTAGGTCACTGTTTTTGGTTTCTGCTCTCAACTCCAGCCTTCTATTTTGCAACAGCTGGGGCTCAAAAAGACCTTTAGAACAGATAATATTTCATCCTAAGATTAGCTTTTGACCAGAAATCTGTGATAATTAAAACTGACTATTTTTACCTCTGCAACATTGCTAAATGGCATCCTCGACCTTTGCCCACATAGAACATAGAACAGTACAGGTCCTTTGGCTCACGATGTTGTGCCGACCTACTATCCTACTCCGAGTTCAAACTACCCTGCATACCCTACATTTTACTATCATCCATGTGCCTTTCCAAGAGTTGCTTAAATATCCCTAACGTATCTGACTCCACTACCACCACTGGCAGCGCATTCCACGTACCCACCACTCTGTGTAAAGAACCTACCTCTGACATCTCCCCTATACCTTCCTCCAATCACCTTAAAATTATGTCTCCTCATAATAGTCATTTTTGCCCTGGGAAAAAGTCTCTGGCTATCCACTCTACCTATGCCCCTCATCATCTTGTATGCCTCTATCAAATCACTGCTCATCCTTCTTCGCTCCAATGAGAAAAGCCCTAGCTCCCTCAACCTTTCCTCATAAGACCTGCCCTTCAGTCCAGGTGGCATCCTGATAAATCTCTTCTGCACCCTCTCTAAGGCTTCCTGTAATGAGGCAACTGGAACTGAACACAATATACCAAGTGTGGTCTAACCAGGGTTTTATAGAGCTGCAGCCTAACCTCGAATCTCTTAAACTCAATTCCCCTGCCAATGAAAACCAATGTTGCTGAAACCCTCATCCTTGTCTTGAATATCTCTAAACTCGACTAGTCCAAGTCTTCCCACATCCTTTAAAACTGAGGATATCCAAAACCTCTGCTGTCCTTCTCTTTGCAACAAGTTCCATTCACCCATTACACTACAATCACTGACCTGCGTTAGCTCCTGGTCAAGTACTGATTCAATTTAAAAATTCTTGTGAATTTCAGGGACCTCCTTGTCCTCTTGCACTCCCTCTTTCTGTAGTCTCTTGAGGAACACAACTTTAAAAAAACATCTGCCTTCATCCAATTCTGACTTCCTGAGCATCCCTGATTGGAACTTCACCACCATTGTTGGCTGTGCTGTCAGCTGGCCCCAAAGTCTGGAATTCCCTCTTCAACATCTATGGCTCACTGTTTATTTTTCCTTCTTTAAGATGCTCCTTAAAACTTATCTCTTTAACGAAGTTTTGGCGATTTGTATTTGCTTTTCATACCCAGATGTATGACAGATAATCATTTGAGTCAGGTAAAAGGGTCTGTTGAAAAGTTATTGTATAAAAATTCGTTTCAGGGCAGAAAAGATTTGAATGGCATTGTGAACACGTGCTTTTGCACGTCATGTATCTTTTTCTTCTAGGTCAAAGTGGTGCTGGAAACAATTGGGCCAAAGGTCACTACACAGAGGGAGCTGAACTGGTTGATGCAGTGCTTGATGCAGTGAGGAAGGAGTCTGAAAGCTGTGACTGTTTGCAGGGATTCCAGCTCACTCACTCTCTGGGTGGTGGTACTGGCTCTGGGATGGGCACCCTCCTCATCAGCAAGATCCGAGAAGAATATCCTGACCGTATCATGAACACTTTCAGCGTGATGCCCTCGCCTAAAGTTTCAGACACTGTGGTGGAGCCATACAATGCTACCTTGTCTGTGCATCAGCTAGTGGAGAACACAGATGAGACGTACTGCATTGACAATGAAGCCCTTTATGATATCTGCTTCCGTACCATGAAGCTGACCACTCCCACATACGGAGACCTTAATCACTTGGTCTCCGCAACTATGAGCGGAGTCACCACATGCCTCCGTTTTCCTGGACAACTCAACGCTGACCTTCGCAAGCTAGCGGTGAACATGGTGCCCTTCCCTCGACTCCACTTCTTCATGCCAGGCTTTGCCCCACTTACCAGCCGTGGCAGTCAAAATTACAGAGCACTCACTGTGCCAGAGCTGACTCAGCAAATGTTTGATGCCAAAAACATGATGGCAGCTTGTGACCCACGGCATGGACGCTACTTGACCGTTGCTGCCATATTCCGAGGCCGCATGTCCATGAAAGAAGTAGATGAGCAGATGCTGAATGTCCAGAACAAGAACAGCAGTTATTTTGTGGAGTGGATTCCCAACAATGTTAAGACAGCTGTCTGTGACATTCCACCTCGGGGCCTCAAAATGTCCTCCACCTTCATTGGCAACAGCACTGCCATCCAGGAATTGTTCAAGCGAATCTCCGATCAGTTCACTGCCATGTTCCGCAGGAAGGCCTTCTTGCACTGGTACACTGGTGAGGGGATGGATGAGATGGAGTTCACTGAGGCTGAGAGCAACATGAATGACCTGGTATCAGAGTATCAGCAGTACCAGGATGCCACTGCAGATGAACAGGAGGAGTTTGAAGAAGAAGAGGGAGATAATGATGAAGCATAGATAGAAGCCCCTCTGTTGAAGAGAAAGTTGTGTTTTTCAGTCAAACTATTGAATTCTGCTGATTCTTCCAGCCAATTAATTTAGAAGATGCACCATGAAAATGGAATTCCTATTGAAGGTTTGTGTGTATGGTTTAACATGATCTGTAGTTTTAAAGCAGTAGTGCCCCCAACAGGTTAGGTTATGAAACTCAATTTTATGTACTGGCCTGAAAAGCCATATCCAACAGCTACTGAACCTATCTGAGTAGCTTGTTCCAGTTTTTTAGATTTTTAATTTGTGTGCTTTTAAATAAAGATACCTTGTCACTTCTGGTGCTGACATACAGCCTTGTAAACTCCTTTAGTGATTGTTTACCAGATTGGCAACTGAGATTTGCCCTTCATTTGTTCATCAAGGAATAGTACGGTCCCTTTTTTTACTTGCAGACTTTATTTTTTCTTTTCTCGGCTGAGGTAAAGGAAGGATACTTTTTTAAAAAACTATTAAACTTAACAATCAGGGCACTATGGCTTTAGATGTAGTCAGAGTTGTTTTAAAAAGGAACTGTAATTAATAATTGTAACCTTCCCTAGAATAGTATAAAGCACTGTTCAGTAGTGACTGTTGAGATCTGGTGATGTTATGTTGATTGAGAAACTGAGGCTGACCGTAAAACAGTGGTTTACAATTCCATGAACTGCCAAAGAACCCTCAACGGGTTCACACAGCTCTTTTCGGACTGGTGATTGTTCTCTGTATTGCATGCCTATCTAAGTTTGTCTTGATGCGATGTTTGTATTGCGAAAATCAAATCATTCAAATAAATCAATACAAATTCTTTCTTCCTTTGCTTTTTTAAAATTTTCTTCTCTAATTGATTAAAGGCTATGTACTGTAGCTACACTTGCTTGCTTTTACCAAAACTGAGTCTGAATAGAGACACAATGGGGAGTAGCAAAAGGTCCAATCAAATCAAAATTGTGATTCCTTTCCACTGATTTGAATCTAGATTTATACAACATCTTAATACTGACCCAGAAATGAAATAAAAGCCTTCTTTTAAAACAGTTATTTTGAGATACAGTTATGTGGATAAATACAGCAGCCATTTTGTATGCCTTGGAAAGCTATGAATGACTTGAACTCCTAATTTATCTCCTTTTAGATATGGGTTAGTCAATCAAATCTTGCATATTCAGGAGGGTCCATTTGTGCCATATGTGTGCTGGCTGTTTGACAGAGCTGTCTAATTTACTTGCATATCCAGCCTTTTCTCCATGTTTGTATAAATTACCAAGAGTCCTCTTCAAGTACATGTACAATAGTCTTTTAAAAGATGGTAGGAAATCTGGTTCCATCATTCTGCCAGGGATTGTGTTTCAGATGTAACCACTTAATTAACATCTTAATTTCTTTACTACTTCTTGCCGAATATTAACATATATACCCTCTTGTTACCACATCCTTCATCACAGATAGAATGCCCAATACTCTAACTAAGACCAAACTAGAGATTGATTAAGATTTAGCATGACTTTTCTTAAAAACACAGATTGTAGAGCAGTACAACAAAAGAGCATGCCTTACGTCCAGCAAGTCTGTGATGTTCAGTGCCACCAAAGTCAAGTCCTGTACACTTTCCTCAACTCTTTATCATCTTGCCCTGACACTGTCAAAGATTTGTGAATGGGTACCTCAGTTTCTCCTGCTCTTGAGTTCCTCACCCCTTGCCATCTTCTCTCTCTCATACATGCCCCAGTGAGTTGCATAAATTGCATAGCTAAAAAGGAATGTTGTCCTAAACACCACAAGAACTTCCTGCTCTGTTCTAAATAGGAGAAAGAACATTGGCAGTTTCATCCTCAGTATGCAGGACAGCATTTCTTTTGAGGATTATTTGTTCAAGTTGCAGAATAAGACTTAAACCAACAAAAATTGCTTGAAGACCTCAATGACCCATGCCTTTGTAGGTACACCGGTATCTAAGAAATTAACCAAATTCTAATTTTTAAAAGGTAATTCATTTTTTTTTAGAAATTTGAGAAAAACACACAAAAAGTAGACAGCTGACAACTAGAATGTTAATGCTGACATTTTCTTCCTTGGCCCAACCAAGATTTAGCCTACTGTTCTTGATTTTGGTGATGTGGCTTCAGAAGTTCTGATCTAGAATATTGATGTCAGGGAAAGACCTGACTCAAATTCATGCCTAGAGCCAAAGTGTGACTTGCTTCTTTGCTCCCCAGCCATAATGGTTAATTGGGTACTTATACATTTCAGTTCGACCAGAAGGATCCAGGTTCAATCTCATATTTGTCAATGACCTAACCTCAGTTACAGTAGCAATTGATGAAATATTAGAGAGGAGGGAAGTCACCATCTAGTAGAACTGTGGATTTTTGGGATGAGGACTGCAGCAGGTTGCATTGTGATCTGCCTCCACTACTTTTAACACTTCACTTTGTAAGCTCATATGAAAAATGGACAGTAGGACAAAGTACAAGGGGAAAACAGCTCTATCCCACAGTATTCCTAATCCTTCAGGAAATGCAAACAATAAGAGTTAATTTGAAAACTAATCCAAAGCCTGCATGAAATTTGTGATGAAAGGTCATTGACCTGAAACACACTTTTTCTCTCTCCACAGGTGCTGCTGGACCTGCAGAGTATTTCCAGCATTGTCTGTTTCTATTTGATTTCCAGGATCTGCAGTTTTCTGGTTTTGAATTTGTATCACTAATAGCCACAGGTGAGGTGCCAGAAGAATGAAGTTTGGCTTACGTGGTGCCACTATTTAAGAAAGGTGGTAAAGAAAAGCCAGGGAACTTGAGACCAGTGAACCTGACATGGGTTGTGGGCAGGTTGGTTGGAGGGGATCCTGAGGGTCAGGATTTAGATGTAATTGGAAAGGCAAGGACTGATTAAGAATAGTCAACATGGCTTTGTGAATGGGAAATTATATCTCAATAACTTGAGTTTTTGAAGAAGTAGCAAGGAGGATTGATGAAGGCAGGGTGGTGGTCTATATGGACTTCAGTAAGGCATTTGATATGATTCTGCATGGTAGACTGGTTGGCCAGGTTAGATCATTTCCAATACAGGAAGAACTAGGCATTTGGATCCAGAACAGGCTTGAAGGTGGAAGACAGAGGCTGGTAATGGAGTGCTGCTTTTCAGCTTAGAGGCCTGTGACCAGCAGTGTGCCACAAGGATTGGTGCTGGGTCCACTGCTTTTTGTCATTTATATAAATGATTTGGATGTGAACATGGGTGGTATGGTTAGTAAGTTTGCAGATGACCCCAAAATAAGTGGTATAAAATACCATGAAGAAGGTTACCTCAGAGTTCAACAGAACCTTGATTGGATGGGCCAATGGGCTGAGGAGTGGCAGATGGAGTTTAATTTAGATAAATGTGAGGTCTGCATTTTGGAAAGGCAAATCAGGGCAAGACTTAAACACTTAAAGGTAAGGTCCTGCGGAGTGTTGCTGAACAGAAGAGTTGGAATGCAGGTTCACACATCCTTGAAAAAAAGTTGCAGGTAGACAGGACAGTGAAGAAGTCATCTGGTATGCTTGTCTTTATTGGTCAGTGCATTCAGCATAGGAGTTGGGAGCTCGTGTTATGGCTTTACAAGACATTGGTAAGGCCACTTGGAATACCACATTCAATTCTGGTCTCCCTGCTATAGGAAGGACGTTGTGCAACTTGAAAGGGTTCAGAAAAGATTTGAGGATGTTGCAGAGATGACATGTTTGAACTACAGGGAGAGGATGAATAGGCTGGGGCTATTTTCCCTAGAGTGTCAGAGGCCGAGGGGTAGCCTTATAGGAATGTATAAGATCATGAGGGGCATGGACAGGGTCAATAGCCAAGGTCATTTCCCTGGGGTGGGGAATCTAGACTCGAAAGCATAGGTTTAAGGTGAGAGGGGAAAGATTTGAAAGAGACCCAAGGGCCAACTTTTTCACACAAAGGCTACTATGAGTGTTGAATGAGCTGCCAGAGGGAGGCTGGTACAATTACAATATTTAAAAAGCATCTAGATAGGTATACGATTAGGAAGGGTTAGAGGGCTATGCAATAAATGCTGGCAGATGGGACTAGATTAATTTAGGATATCTGGTCGGCATGGACAAGACCATAAGACATTGGAGCATACATTAGGCCATTCAGCCCATCCAGTCTGCTCCACCATTCAATCATGGCTGATAAGTTTCTCAACCCCATTCTGCCACTTTCTTCCCATAAACCTTGACAATCTTGAACCTATCTATCTCTAAACATACTCCATGACCTGGCCTCCACAACCTTTTGTGGCAGCAAATTCCACAGATTCACCACTCTCTGGCTGAAGAAGTTTCTCCTTTATAGTTGGGCTGAAGGGTATGTTTCCATGCTGTACAGCTCTATGACTCTATGAATGGAAGAATTCATAATGGTCCTGGTGCTAAAACTGTACTTCCTTATAGAAAGCAATTCACATACCATAGAGTCATTAAGTAATTCTTCTGTGACTGTGACAGATTATGTAAGTGAATTACTGGTTTCGTGCAGAAAACGATAGTATCAGTTTCAAAATTAAAACTGTTCTTTCTGGAGCTGTAATCATTAACTGATATGGTTTGAAAGTATTTTCACTGCAGTAGCTTTCCATCATTGTACTTTACTGTTCTTGTTATTGATACCTTTGTTGCTGACTTTCCCACAGGAGGGGAAGAGAATAAGCACCAGCTGTCGAGATCCATCTAATTTCCATAGCTTCATAAGACAGAAATTGGGCTTTATCCATTGAACCTGCAGTGAGTGTTGCTGTTGGGACTGTCAGGATGTGTACTTTTTCATATATACATATTTTTCTAAACACAAAGGGAGTGGAGTTGGATCAGTTAAATGGCTCTTGCAGAGAATGGGTTTGATGGACCTCCTATAGAGTTGTGACAACTCTATGATTTTATTTTACATGTTGCAGTGCATCACCACCATGCTTCTGACTGTGATTGGATTATAATTCGTTCCCAGTACTGCTAAATTGAGCTGCAGAATTTGTCTGATCAGAGTTTAAATTTGTATTTGTGAATGGGATAAATGGGGAAGGCTACTGATCCAGCCATGTCAATACAGCTGCATCAAATTTCAACAGGTTTAAACCAGTAACAATAGAACTTGAGAAGCAAACTGGGATCTTGAGTTGTTACAGCTGTTACTCCAGCTGCCAACACAGTTACTGCACAGTACAGAATTCCCAAATTGTAGAAGTGTCAGAGAAACATTCAACAGCTCTCTACACCAATTTTAACAGCCAAAATATTGGACCTGCTAGGATTGAGCAATTCAGTGGACAAGGGGTAGAACCTGGACCGGTCTGCAGTTTCCACTGGCTCCAATCTTAAAAATAATGAAACGTACTTCACACAACTCTGAAAGCCTCATGTATTTTTGGTAAGGAAAACTGCCATCCCTACCTGCTCTGGTCAACATGTGACACCAGATTGACAGAAATGTGACTGACTCTTAACTGCCCTCTGAAATGACCTAACAAGCTATTCAGTAGTATCAACTGCTAACATGTCTCAAAAAAAAAGGAATGAAACTATATGGACCACCTGATATTGACCAAGGCACTGGAAACAACAATAGCAGACTCAGCCCTGCAAAGTCTTCCTTATGACGTATGGGGGCCAGTACCAAAATTGGAAGAACTTCCTCATGGGTGAGTCAAACAAAATCCCGACGCAATCATACTCACCAAGTCATAACTCTCCCACAAGGGGATATAACCTTTTTTGCATCTACCTTGTCGAGTCCTGTGTATTGTATTTTTCATTAAGGTAATGTCACATTCTTCTATATTCCTATGAGTACAGCCCCAAACTATTCAACATCTCCTCAGAAAATAGTTCCACTGTTCCTGATATCGGCTGAGTGAGCCTCTTCTGATCTGTCTGCAATGCTAGTAAATCTTAAGTAAGAATCCCAAAACAGTTCACAGTATTCCAGCTGTGGTCAGACTAGTGTCTTTTAGCAAAACCTCCATATTTTTATGCATTCCCTTTGAAACAAACGGCAACACTTCATTTGCCTTAGCTATTACCCACTGAATTTTGATGCTAGCTTTTTGTGATTCGTGGACAAGACCTCTCAAATCCCTCCGCTCTGCAGCTTGCTCCATTTAAATAGTATTCAGTTCCATTCTTGCTCTTGCACATTCTCTTCCATTTGCCGAGTTTTTGCCAACTCAACCTATATATAGACCTCTGTAGACTGGCATCCTCACCACTTATCTTCCCACCTATTTTTATGTCATCTGCAAACTTGACTATAGTACCTTCACTTTCCTCATCAAAGTCATCAGTACATATTGTAAATGTGGCTCCAGCACTGATCCCTGTGGCCCACTACTAGTTACAGGCTGCCATCCTGACTTATCCCAACTCTATCTTCTGTTAATTTGTCAATAATGTATACATGATATCCTAACCCTATGCTATCTTCAATACCATGGGCTTTTAGCTTATTAAATAGCCTAACGTATGGAATCAGACCAAGTGCGAACTGAAAATTTAAGTATATTACATCAATTGATTCCTCTTTATCTATCCTTTTTGTTACCTTCTCAAAGAATTCTCGTGAATTTGTAAGGTACTGTTTCCCCTTTGTGAAGCCATGCTGACAATGCTTGATCATATTGTGTATTTAAGTGTTCTGCTTTACATTCTTTATAATAGATTCTAACATTTTCCCAGTAACAAGACTGTAATTACATGTGTTTTTGTCCCCTTTCATAGAATCATAGTCATACAGTTGCACAGCACAGTCTTTGGTCCAACTTGTCCATGCCGATCAGATATTCTAAGTTAATCAGTTTGTTGGAGTGTAGACAACGTAAAAGCAAAGTACTGTGGATGCTGAAGAATCTGAAATGCTGAGATACTGACTTCCACCTGTACTTTCCGTCTGTATTTATAGTATTTATCCTTATCCTCCCTGGTAGCAATTAGAGTCATAGGGATGTACAGCGTGGAAACAGACCCTTCAGTCCAACATATCCATGCCGACCAGATATCCTAAATTACGCCAATCCCATTTGTGAGTATTTGGCCCATAGCCCTTTAAACCCTTCCAATTCATGTACCCATCCAGATGCCCTTTCAAATGTTGTAATTGTACCAGCCTCCACCAGTTCCTCTGGCAGCTCACTCCATACGCGCACCACCATCTACTTAAAAGGGACCCCTTAGGGTCCTTTTAAATCTCTCCCCTCTCACCGTATAACTACGCCCTCAGTTTTGGACTCTCTGTCCTGGGAAAAAGACTTTGGCAATTCACCCAATCCATGATTTTATAAACCCCTATAAGGTCACCCCTCAAATCTTTCTCAACCAGGGAAAATATCCCCAGCCTACTGAACCTCTCCCTGTCGCTCAAACCATCCAACCCTGGCAACATCCTTGTAAATCTGTTCTGCACCCTTTAAAGTTTTAACAATGTCTTTCTTATTTAAATAAAAGTGTTACATTGTAAGTTTTCCACCCCTATGGCACTTTGCCAGGATGTAAGGATTCCTGGAAGACTACTACTAATGCATCCACTATCTCAGTAGCTACTTCCTTCAATTCCAGAGTATTCATTAGTCTTCAGCTCCATGAGTTTCCCTGGCATGTTTTAGCTATTGATAGTTATTTATTTCCACTCCTCCTTTTGCCTTTAGAATATTTGAGTAATTTTGGAATGCTGTTTTGTGTCTTCTACTGTGAAGACTGATTCAAAGTATTCAATTCCTCTGCAATGTTCCCTCTAATTTTCTTTTCGGCTGTGCGGGCTTTTAGGGCTTGTGCATGGTAGCAGCTTCCAAAACAGGAAGTCAATGTGGCAATCAGCATGCCACTCTGTGCGGAACTTTGCAGCAGCTGTGCATGTGTGCAACTTAGAGGGAACTTTGTTCACCATTATTATTTCCCCAGACTCATTCTCTAAGGGGCCCATGTTCACTTTGGCTTCTCTCTTCCTTTTTGTGAATTTACAGAAGCTCTTGGTAACCTTAACTTCTCTAGTTAACCACAGTTGGTTATCTGCTTCCTCGAACCCCTCTTCTGGAATGGTGTATGCCTTTGCTGGGAGCTGTGAATTATTTTCTGCTATTGTTCGTCGACTGTCTTTGTTGAACTCCTTGCCCAGTCTACTCTAGTCAGCTTTTAACCATGTCTCTGTAATGCCTGTAAGATCATACCTGTTAACCTGTATTTGTGCGGTTAATTTGTTCTAAGTACTACAGGTATTCAAGAGCCATTAACTTTGTTTTTTTCACATCATTTTTCTCCTTTGACACTATTTTCTGCTGTATTTCTGTGTTTGTGTCTTCTGTCCCCTCCTGTCCTATACTGCGTATCATCTGTTCCTTACTCCAGTCCCACTGCCACTATTGTTCCCTACCTCACGTCTGTTATTCCGGTGGATTTTATGATTTTTATCAATGCTATTACAGGTACTCACTTTAAACTGAAAAATTCATAATCATCACTTCCAGTTTCCATCCTTCTCTCACCTTTACATGGTCTATCACTGACTTTTCCTTTCATAGAGACATACAGTCTGGAAACAAATCCTTTGATCCTAACAGTCTATGCCAACAATAATCCGAAACTAAATTAGTCCCATCTGCCTGTGCTTGGCCCATATGCCTCCAAATATTTATTATTCATGTACTTACCTAGATTTTTTTTAAGCATTGTAACTGTTCCCACATCCACCACTTCCTCGGTAAGTTCATTCCACACATGAACCACTGTGCAAAAAAAACCAAAAAAAATTACCCCACGTCTTTTTTTAAATCTTTATCCTCTCACTTAAATATATGCCCCAGTCTTAAAATCCTTTCCTCAACTTCTCTATTTCCTCTTCTGGAAATGGACTGACAAAAAATATCCATCATAAATTCACACGTACAAACAACCATCTTGAACACCTCTTAGCCAGACTAGCCCTTCAAATATGTCTTCTGTTATCCTTAATCAAGATATTGCCTCTCCCCACCATTATTGACAGGGTCCTCAACCATGTCCAACCTATTTCTTTCACTTACATTTTCAATCTTTCACTTTTCTCCTCGAACTGATAGTAATCCCTGGTCTTCAGCTTTCATCCATTAGTCTCAGCAATCAATGAATCATCCTCCATTTCCATTACCTCCATGATGACTCCACCAAACACAACATGCACTCCCTCCAATTCCAGCATTAAAAAGTTGCTGTTCCCTCTGCTGTCCTGTAGTCCACTCCTCAAACAGCTCCAAAACACTATATTCTCCATGCAGTCCCTTTCTGTGCAATTGTAGATGTAACACTTATCTTTTTGCCTTCCATCTACTCACTGCCCTAAAATCTTTCTTCAGATATTACTGCATTCAATGCTCATGATGTAGTTTTCTTTATAATCAAAGAGACTGGGTGATTGCTTTAAGGAACATTTCCATTTGTCTGCTATTTTAATTTTCCACCTCGTTCTTACTCTGACCTGCAAATTTGCAGTGAAATCAATGCAAATTTGAAGAACAGCATCAAATTTTTGAATAGCACTTTACAACATTTTGGACTCAATTTTGAGTTTAATAATTCCAGACAAAACACTCTGCCCACCCCACCCTGCTGCTTTTTTAATTCCTTTCATTTGGATAATTTGTTTTTAATCTTCTTTCCACTTTTGGATGACAGCTTGTTCATCTTTCCATCAAACCATCTCCTCTAGTCACAGACTAAATAAAAACCGAAAAAACTGTGGATGCTGTAACTAAAGGAACAAAAACAGAAGTTGCCGGAAAAGCACAGCAGGTCTGGCAGCATCTGTGGATAAAAATTTAAAGACTTAATGTTTCATGTTAACGAAACATTAACTGATTTTTCTTCACAGATGCTGCCAGATCTCCTACGCTTTAACAACAACTTGTTTTTGTTCCTTTCGTCACAGCTTTTGTTTCTACGCCTATCCCATCACAGATCCCAATATCTCTGCCCCACCATCTCTTTTGTCACGTAATGTGCCCGCCATCCATTCTATTACAGGGCTTCCCTGTTGTACTTCTTCCATACTGTCCACTTTCTCTTGTTTCACATCTATTATGTTTATAATTTCCCACAGTTGAAAGGCGTAACTGTTTCTGTCACTCCAGATGCTGCCTGAAGTTTGTGGGAGATTACAGTGCACAACTGACTATTTCATCTCCCACAGCAGCTCAAAGTATTTCTTTGTAAAGCCCCTTGATTGATACTGAGATTGTGAAAAAGGTAAATGCAGACCTATTTTTGGATACGGTGATACCAGAGTTATGAATAAGATTTAGGATATTCGGATGTTTGGGGGTAGGTCATGGGAGATGCTGAAACTCTGGGTTTTCTCAGATGCCATGGATTAGACGCAAGTCATCCTACAGGAGGGCCTGGCTCGGAACAATGATTAAGACTGAAGTTTCGGGTTATAGAAGTAATCAGAGACCCATTCTTTTAAGTTTTGATGGTCAAACAACTGAACAAAGTGAAACATCAAAGAAACATTCCCCCCCCCCCCAACCCCCACACACATCACAAAACATTTCGACCCTCCCCGAGGTCACGAAAGCTGCAATCCTCCAAAGGCGGTGCGAAGCAGACATTAAAAAGTTGGCGATGGCGGGCAGGTCCGCGCAGGCGCAGACGGTGAGGTTGGAGGCGGCGGGCAGGTCCGCGCAGGCGCAGACGGTGATTTTCGGTGCGCGCTGTCTGGTCGGCGCAGGCGCAGACTGTGGAAAAGGCGAGGCGCTGCAGGTGAGACGTGACGGTTGCAGTTGTGAGTTCAATGCTTTCAGCAGGTTCCTTACGAAGTGTGGTCTAAGTAAATGGGTTTCGTCAGGCCAACTACATTTAATGTGAGGTTTCTTAAACTTGTTCTAGCATTTCCGACATTCGCTTGTACCAGTCTACTGAGTCAGTATTTGCCATATCTAATTCTTGAAGTGCCCCCCACCTCACTGCTGAAACCCTTCCAGTTAAATACGACAACGAATACTGGATGTCCAGAAAATTCCTCTGATTCAAAATTGGGATAACTGCAGCAATTGTTTTTTGCCCCCTGCCATAAATTCTGTTCCCATGCTATTTACCCCCACTCCCCTACTAGACAACTTTATGAGGCTCATTCAGGCCATTGTCATGTTTGCGAAAGCTGAAAGGCTTATTTGGCCATTGGAAAAATGAACCGTGTCTTGTGGTCCATTCCGAGAAGATAAGCAACTTTAGCGCAGAATTCCGTTTAGAAGTGTGATGTTATTGGAGAAAGTAGAAACCTAACTCAGTGGTGTGGGGCTGATTAATAAATATTCTTAGATACAGAGGATTCAGGAAAAACTAGGTAGGAATGAAAAAGTGGGTGAGTATGGTTTGTGGTCATAAGAAAACTGTTAGAATAGGCAAAAGAGAGGACATGTCAGAGAGCTCAAAGGCAGAATCTATTTGGCTAGAGCTAAGAAGTAGAAATACTATTACAGTGTTTGATGTATTCTATAAGCCACCACTAGTGGTAAGTAGGCAAACAGATTTGCAAGAATATTACAGAGAGATGCAAAATTTAATGTGTCATTAAAATAAGGGACTTTAATTATCCTAAAATTCACTGGATAGCAATAATGTAAGGGTGGGAATAGGTAAGACCTTCTAGTGCCTGATGAGGAGAATTTTCTACATCTGTGATGTTTGCATCCTAAGAATAAAGTAAGTGTCGCTAGATCTGTTTCTTTAGAAATGAGATACCAATTAGATCAAATGTCGCCAGGAGATCATTTCGGAGACAGTGATCATATCATGAGGATACAGAAAAGGACAAGGAGCAATCCAGAGTAAGAATAAATGGGGCAAGTCAAAGTTAAATGGGGGAGAGAATGGACCTGTCCTAGATAAAAAAAAAATACACAGTCAAAATAACTCTATAATAGACTGCCTTTAAAAAAGGAGATAATGTAGATATAGGTAAAGTTTATTCCCAAAGGGAAAAAGGTAGGACAAACAAACCTAGAGTACCCTGAAGGATGAAAGAGATGGTGAGATGAAACAAAAAGAGGTTCTATACACTGGAGATAATGGGAACTGCAGATGCTGGAGAATCCAAGATAACAAAGTGTGGAGCTGGATGAACACAGCAGGCCAAGCAGCATCTCAGGAGCACAAAAGCTGACGTTTTGGGCCTAGACCCTTCATCAGAGGCCTAGGCCCGAAACGTCAGCTTTTGTGCTCCTGAGATGCTGCTTGGCCTGCTGTGTTCATCCAGCTCCACACTTTGTTATCTATACACCGGATGGCTGTTGTATAATACAGTTGAGAATCAGATTTTATATATATGGTTCAGAGGGAAATTTTAAAAACAAGAGAAGCAAAGGCAGTGTATGAAGAGATTGGCAGCTAACATAACACGGAATCCAAAGTCTTCTGTAGACATATAAATTGTAAAACAGTGGTAAAATTGGGAGTAGGGCTGATCAGGAACCTAAATAAAATTTATGCATCAATTCAGAGAGCTTGGCTGAGGTATGTAATGAGTACTTTGGATGTATTTATAACAAAAAAGATGTGTCTTAAGTTATGGTGAAACAGGAAATAGTCGAGAGGCTTGATGAGTTCAGAATTGATGAAGTGGAGATGATAGTTAGGCTGTGCAAACCGAACCAAGGGAAAACTGGCCCAAGAGATATGATTTCCATTCAGGTGCATACTTTCTCTGAAGTCTGGCCAGGTGATCTTGGAGCAAGCAAGAAGAAGTTGCCAGCTGTGGAAGCTTCCATGCACTGCATTGTGTGGATGATTAATAAAATAACTTAATAAAATGATACCAAAATCGGCCATCTGCTCTTGCCCATCATACTCTGTCCATTCCATACATATTCCCTCTTCCTCATCGTGCCTCCCATCCGTCCACCCATCCCTATGCCAACTTATCCCCTTAATGTCACCCTGTGCTCTTCTACCCTATCTCATAGCCCAGCATACCTTTCAGATCACTGAATGCTCTGCACTGAGCCCGACACCGTTAACTGCCAATTTATGCCTCTGTGTCCACCTCAATGCAAATGTATACACCTTTACCATCCCCATATTCTTCCATGTTGTTGATGCCATGGCTCTTTATTTTCCTATTGCAGCTTAGTGCTAACATGCCAGCCTACTTATGCTGTTCTCCATGCCAATCACTTATATTCTACCATGGGCAAACATTAGGAGCCATACTGACATAAAAGAAAGTTGTGTCTGTTGATGACATCACTATTTGAAAACAAACAGTCATTGATAGAAAAAACTCAACACTGTAATTCCGTCAAAAAATCCTTTATGAAAATAAACATTTCACTCTTCCTAAATTAGTTATAAAAGCAAACACTTGTATTTTACAACCACTTGGAGCTTTCAATCAGACTATTCACCTAATAGGCATCCAACTATGATAATGTTAGGTAGTGAAATCAGTCATGACGTACAAATCCTATACTTATAACTGCTGTGCTGCGTCAATTGAAAGAGGGAAAGTACAATGATTTTTTTTTAAATACTACAGACTTTTCCTTAATTAAAAAGCCCACGAGTTAAATAACTTGACAGTTCTTTGACAATTCTAATGGGATTATGCATCCTTTGGCATATCCATCTACAAATTTAACGGTCCCAAAGTGTACCTGTTCCAGCTCCAGTACCTGATCTGTGCACTACCAAAAAGATACCTGACCTTTCCTGACAGCACCTGCTATCTGTTTGCGCTAAAGGCATTTGCGAGCGTCTCCAAAGGTGCATCCTGGTTATTCAAATAAATCCATAAACTTCAGAGCTGCTCTTAACAGGTTTAATGTGCACACTCCAAAGTCAAAACTCCACTTCAGTAGAGACAGCTGGTGACTTAAACAGCAAGTGTCTCCTTAAGATTTTCCCCATGCAAAACTCAGTATGATGCCACTCCACTCCTGCAATAATGTGAAATGCAGTGTTTGGAGGTGGGACTTGCAATTTCAGGCTACTTCTGCACTTTATTGCTGTGAAAATCTTTTCTTAATTCTTTATTATTTAAGAGCTCTTCTCACAGAATGACTAACTTCTTGCTTCTTCCATAAAAGCAGTATGAGTAGTATGTCCATCATTGCCTGTCCTGACTGTTCTTGCAGACTCTCCCACATGCCACTTCCCTTTCTATAGCTTATGTGCAGAAATATTTGAAGAGGACAGAGCAGATGGAAAGAGTTTGGCCTCAACTTGAGTATTCTGCCATTCTGGATCTCACTTCTGAAAGAAAGTGAAGGCATTAGGTTGCAAAAGTCATGAGAATTGTTCTAAGGATGCAGAACTTCAATTCTGTAGCTAGATTGGAGAAGCTGGGATTGTCCTTGGAGAAGAGAAAGTTGAGAGGAGATTGAATGGAGATGTTCAACATGAAAAGGGGTTTGGATAAGTAGATAGGGAGAAACTGTTCCCCTTGGAAAAGGGATGGAGAAACAGTAATTAGCAAAAGAAGCAACGACAATGTGTGAAATATCTTTATTATACAGTGAATCATTTGGACCCAGAATGCACTTTCTGTGAGTGTGATGAGGACGGATTCAACTGTGGCTTTCAAAAGAGACTAGGATCATTATCTGAAAAGGAAAAAGGCTATAGGAGAAAGGTCAGGGGAGTAGCAATAGGCACACTATTCTTCCAGAGAACTGGTGAAAATCCAGTCAGCCAAATATCTTCCTGTAACAATCCAATTAGTCTTTGAATTCTGACCCTACATTACTTCACCTGTTGCAGGAACCTGCAAATGAGTCTTTGTTATCTGGGATCTTGGCTCCTTTGACACCCTCCTGTCCACTCATATTCTTCCTACTGTAAATTAGAGATAATCCAAAAATCTGCTGTTTGTGTCCTGACTTCTGTCAAATCCCATTCACCTGCAGAGTTGTGCTGCTCAACTGCATAGTTTCTTGGTAAAGCAAACCTTACATTTAAATTTCTAATCTTTTTTTCCAAATTCTTTCATAGCTTCATGCCTGCTTTTCCTATCCTTTCTTTTGAGACATCTAAATCTGGCTGCTTGAGCTTCCCAAATTTTAGTAGTTCCACCATTTGTGGCTGTACCTTCAGTTTCCTGGGAGCTCTGGAAATCTTTTCATTCCATGCAGCTCTACTTTAACTTATTTTAGGACATCTACCCCTTTGATCAAGTTTTAAGCCATCGGACCTACATGAATTAATGTCTGGATTTTGCTTTATATTGCTTATATGATATACCTTAGGACTTCTTTTCATTTATTCTTTCATAGGATCTGGCAAATCCAGCATTTATTGTCCTTTCCTGATTGTCCTTGAACTGAGTGCTTTGCAGGGCTATTCCAGAACGCAGTTGACTCGAGTCACATGTAGCCACACCAAGTAGGTCAACAGATTTCCTTCTCCAAAGAGAAGCTGTGAACCAGATGGGATTTTTCCTATAATTTTATGGTGACCACTACTGCGACTAGCTTTTAAGTCTGAGTGAGATTGATTGAATTTAAATTTCACCAGCGCTAGTCGGTGAGGTTTGAACCGATGTCCCCAGAGCATTGACTGGATAACTGGTCCAGTGACATTACTTCTACACTACTATGTATTACTGAACAATTTGTTATTGTATCCTTGTCATAAACATAATTATTTTGCCACTAATTCAATGCCCTCAGCTCATGCCAGGCTGTGCTGCCCACATCCAATTCCATTATGAGTCCTTTTTTCATATCTTTGCTGACCTACGTTGGCTTCTGAGGCCTCCGCATCTTGAATTGAAAATGATCTTCCTCAATTGCCTTGATATCCCTCACATCATTAACACCTGTAGTGCTACAACCTGTACCACACTGTCTGTTTCACTGGGTCAAGCCTTCTACACCTTGCCCACCCTTACTGATCCCATCACCTGTGAGTAATGGTTGTGTTTTCAGTGGTGCTATAGATTCTGCTGTTTGAGGAATCTGTTGCACAGAGGCACAGTCTAAGGGTAAGGGAGAGTTGATTATTTAAGAAAGTGACGATGATGATACTGCATTCAAAAGGTTGTGCATTTTTGTAAGTTTCTGTCCCAGAGGATTATGGATTCTTAATTGTCAAGTAGATTTAAGACTGGAACAGACAGATTGCCTATCTGTCTCAAGGAAGCAATGGAGATGATAGTTTGAGAAAGGAAAGAACAAATCCAAAATCACCAATGATCATTAGTGAATGGCAGCTCAGGATTGATGTGTTATATTTGTCTGCTCCTGCCCCTGTTTGTTATATTTTTGCATGAATTTTGAAGCAGGCAGTGAATCCGGGTGCTTGGTATCTTATTGGGCAAGATTTATTTCCATATGTTCTGCTGAAACTCCAGCATATCAGGTAAAGAAAATACTGGAAATAACATCTAGGAAGAAAGAAAGTGGGATGATGTGTATACTGATGACATATCGTCAGAAAGTTTTATAAGTAAGAAATTTCAGCTTAAATTGCTCACGAACAGAAACTGGAATGTGGTAGTAGAGTGACGGAGAACCTCTTGGCAGTCAGTAAAGGTTGAGTAACTAAAAGAAGTCTAGGGCAAGGAAGACAAAGGCTCCATCCTGAGACCTGGAGGAGCAGTTGCATATTTTGTCTGCCTGTCTATTTAATTAATTAAAGACAAAGACCTCTGCTTTCTAAGACTAAAATTCTCAGCCCTTAACCTGATAGTAACACAGATTGTGAGCAAAAAATATCAGTTTTTGACAGGTTAGAGATGTATGTGCCACCTCAGGAAACATAACAAAAGCTGACAGATTTAAAGAGCCATGACAATAAGACTTGTAACAGCTACCCTCCTTCATCCACAATTAAACCAATATTAATTATTTATAAACTTAACTGACGAGGCCTCTACTTTCTAATAGATTAATCTTCACAGGAAGGCTCAGTTCCTCATACTATAGACTAATACTACATGGAGAAATGCATCAAGATAAGATCATGGAGGAAATGAAGTAGGATTGTACAAACCATTCTTGCCTCGTTTTAACTGATGCATCGCTAGTTTTCACTAATCGGGAGGTAATACAAGTGACAGTGACAAAAGATTCACGGCACACAAATAGGTCACCTAGGTTGGAATTGTACATAGGTGACATGTTGGAACTCTTGCTGATTTATTATTTTTTAAAAACATTTTTGGTTTGGAACTATAAGCTGAGAGCTGAAGATGACCATTGGACTGCAAGCATCAGTTTTAAAAAAAACAAACAAACTGATACTTGCTTAAAAGTTAATTGCAAGTTGTTACTTGTTCAAAGAATAGTGTAGACATTTAAGTTCCAGAGATGCATTATGCCCAAACTGGAGGCAGATGTTAGAACATAGAACATAGAACAGTACAGCACAGAACAGGTCCTTCAGCCCACAATGTTGTGCCGACCATTGATCCTCATGTATGCACCCTCAAATTTCTGTGACCATATACATGTCCAGCAGTCTCTTAAATGACCCCAATGACCTTGCTTCCACAACTGCTGCTGGCAACGCATTCCATGCTCTCACAACTCTCTGCGTAAAGAACCTGCCTCTGACATCCCCTCTATACTTTCCACCAACCAGCTTAAAACTGTGACCCCTCGTGCCAGCCATTTCTGCCCTGGGAAATAGTCTCTGGCTATCAACTCTATCTATGCCTCTCATTATCTTGTATACCTCAATTAGGTCCCCTCTCCTCCTCCTTTTCTCCAATGAAAAGAGACCGAGCTCAGTCAACCTCTCTTCATAAGATAAGCCCTCCAATCCAGGCAGCATCCTGGTAAACCTCCTCTGAACCCTCTCCAAAGCATCCACATCTTTCCTATAATAGGGTGCCCAGAACTGGACGCAGTATTCCAAGTGCGGTCTAACCAAAGTTTTATAGAGCTGCAACAAGATCTCACGACTCTTAAACTCAATCCCCCTGTTAATGAAAGCCAAAACACCATATGCTTTCTTAACAACACTGTCTACTTGGGTGGCCATTTTAAGGGATCTATGTATCCGCACACCAAGATCCCTCTGTTCCTCCACGCTGCCAAGAATCCTATCCTTAATCCTGTACTCAGCTTTCAAATTCGACCTTCCAAAATGCATCACCTCGCATTTATCCAGGTTGAACTCCATCTGCCACCTCTCAGCCCATCTCTGCATCCTGTCAATGTCCCGCTGCAGCCTACAACAGCCCTCTACACTGTCAACGACACCTCCGACCTTTGTGTCATCTGCAAACTTGCTGACCCATCCTTCAATCCCCTCATCCAAGTCATTAATAAAAATTACAAACAGTAGAGGCCCAAGGACAGAGCCCTGTGGAACCCCACTCACCACTGACTTCCAGGCAGAATATTTTCCTTCTACTACCACTCGCTGTCTTCTGTTGGCCAGCCAATTCTGTATCCAAGCAGCTAAGTTCCCCTGTATCCCATTCCTCCTGACCTTCTGAATGAGCCTACCATGGGGAACCTTATCAAATGCCTTACTGAAGTCCATGTACACCACATCCACAGCTCGACCCTCATCAACCTTTCTAGTCACATCCTCAAAAAACTCGATAAGGTTTGTAAGGCATGACCTACCCCTCACAAAGCCGTGTTGACTGTATTTGATCAAGCCATGCTCTTCCAGATGGTCATAAATCTTATCCCTCAGAATCCTTTCTAACACCTTGCAGACGACAGACGTGAGACTTACCGGTCTATAATTGCCGGGGATTTCCCTATTTCCTTTCTTGAAGAGAGGAATTACATTTGCCTCTCTCCAGTCCTCAGGTACGACTCCAGTGGAGAGCGAGGATGCAAAGATCTTCGCAAGTGGCGAAGCAATTGCATTTCTCGCTTCCCAAAGCAGCCGAGGACAAATCTGGTCCGGGCCTGGCGACTTGTCAATCTTAATGTTTGACAAAATTTTCAGCACATCAGCTTCCTCTATCTCTATCCATTTCAGCATGCACACCTGCTCTTCAAAGGTTTCATTCACTACAAAGTTCGTTTCTTTCGTAAAGACAGAAGCAAAAAACTCATTTAGGGCTTCCCCTACCTCCTCAGGCTCCACACATAAGTTCCCTATGCTATCCCTGATCGGCCCTACTCTTTCTTTGATCATTCTCTTATTCCTCACGTAAGTGTAAAATCCTTTGTGTTTTCCCGGATTCCTTCTGCCAAGCCTTTCTCGTGCCCCCACCTGGCTCTCCTCAGACCATTTTTGAGCTCCTTCCTTGCCTGCATGTAATCCTCTCTAGCTGAACTTGACCCTAGCTTCCTCCACCTTATGTAAGCTACCTTCTTCCTTTTCACAAGAAGCTCCACCGCTCTCGTCATCCAAGGTTCCTTTATCTTACCCCTTCTTGCCTGTCTCAGAGGGACGTATTTACTCATCACTCCCAACAACTGCTCCTTAAACAGTCTCCACATGTCTATAATTCCCTTACCATGGAACAACTGCTCCCAGTCCATGCTTCCTAACTCATGTCTAATCGCATCATAGTTTCCTCTTCCCCAATTAAATATCCTCCCATTTTGCATAATCCTCTCCTTCTCCGTAGCTATGTAGAATGTGAGGCAGTTATGGTCACTATCACCAAAATGCTGTCCCACCACAAGATCTGATACCTGCCCCGGCTCGTTTCCGAGCGCCAAGTCTAGAATGGCCTCTCCCCTCGTCGGCCCGTCAACGTACTGCATTAGGAAACCCTCCTGAACACACCTTACAAAAACAGCTCCATTCAAATCTTCTGCTCGAAGGAGGTTCCAATCAATATTAGGAAAGTTAAAGTTAATATTAGGAATGTTGAATGTTAACTGGGACCGCAGAGAGGGTCAACCAACCTAACAAAGAAAAACCAAAGCTTGAATTAGTCTTTATCTGTGTGTTTGTGGCAGCCAAAGCTGCAAGACAGAATTTTAATTACTCCCTGGTTATCCTGTCAATGTATTGAAAGTTCAGAGAATAGATTCCCAGATATAAGTATGAAGCGAATATTCCTTGGAGAGCTCAGGAAACTAATTGCATGTGTGAGTGTCTTTCTAAACCAAGCAAGATACAATCCCCTGCACCTGTTCTGTTATGGATTGTGCAGTCTGCAAAACCAAACTGTCCAGTTACATATTATTTATTTTTTCTTTTGATTTATCCCTTAGCTATGCCTTTTTGTCTGTCTTTGTGTGACTGAGGCTAGAATGAAAGAAGTTTGGGTTTCAGTATGTGAATATTGATTGCTTTGGATGTGAGTTTGCTCGCTGAGCTGGAAGGTTAGTTTTCAGACATTTCGTCACCTTTTTTATATTTGAAAAAATATACTTTATTCGTATGATGTACAAAAAATAAAACATTTATATATCTACCCAGTCATGCAAGCTGCTCCGGGTTACCCAGGGGGTACGTACACCAACTAAAGGAAAAAAACAAACACAGAAGAAAATAAAACAAAGAAAATACCCCGGCAGTCATCACCCAGCACAGTCCCAGTTGGCCCCCTGACCAGTTGGGGAAGGCGCCAGCTGGGCCCAGTTACCAGATAGGGCCCTTTTTTCTATTCTGGACGAGGGGTTTCATACCATGGTCTTTCTGCACCGCACCTTGGCGGCGGCTGCCCCAAGCTTTAGCGCATCCCTCAGCACATAGTCCTGGACCTTGGAGTGCGCCAGTCTGCAACATTCTGTCGGGGTCAGTTCTTTCAGCTGGCAGACCAGCAAGTTGCGGGCAGACCAAAGAGCGTCTTTCACCGCATTGATGGTCCTCCAGCGCAGTTGATGTTGGTCTCGGTGTGCGTCCTGGGAAACAGCCCGTAGAGCACGGAGTCCCGCGTCACGGAGCTGCTCGGGACGAACCTCGACAAATACACGGCATCCCCCTCCAGACCTCCTGCGCATAGGCACACTCCAGAAGAAGGTGATCGACAGTCTCGTCCCCACCGCAGCCACCTAGAGGGCAGCGTGCGGTGGCGCAGAGATTCCGGGCATGCTTAAAGGATCTCACTGGCAGAGCCCCTCTCACCGCCAGCCAAGCAATGTCCTTGTGCTTGTTTGAAAGTTCTGGCGATGAGGCATTCTGCCAAACTACTTTGGCAGTCTGCGTGGGGAACACACGACGGGATCCACCCTCTCCTTTTCCCAAAGGGTCTCGAGGATACTACATGCTGACCACTGCCTGACGGCCTTGTGGTCAAAGGTGTTTCCCTTCAAAAATTTCTCCACGAAGGACAGGTGGTACGGAACGGTCCAACTACTCGGAGCGTTCCGCGGCAAGGAGGCCAGGCCCATCCTTCGCAACACCGAGGACAGGTAGAACCTCATTAAGTAGTGACACTTGGTGTTTGCGTACTGAGGATCTACGCACAGCTTGATGCAGCCGCACACAAAGGCAGCCTTCAGGGCGAGGGTGGCGTTCGGTACGCCCTTTCGCCAATTTTCCAGGTCTTTGTACATGGTGTCCCTGCAGACCCGGTCCATCCTCGACCCCCAAATGAAGTGGAAGATGGCCCGGGTGACCGCAGCGGTGCAGGTCCAGGGAATAGGCCAGGCCTGCGCCACATACAACAATACCGGAAGCCCCTTGCACCTGACAACCAGGTTCTTACCTGCGATGGAGAGGGACCGGAGCGTCCACCTGCCCAGCTTCTGCTTCAATTTGGTGATACGCTCCTCCCAAGACTTAGTGCACGCCCCAGCTCCACCGAACCAAACACCCAGCACCTTCAGGTAGTCTGTCCTGACAGTGAAGGGGATGAAGGAGCGGTTGTCCCAGTTCCCGAAGAACATGACCTCGCTCTCACCCCTATTGACTTTGGCACCCGAGGCCAGTTCAAACTGGCCACAGATATCTAACAGTCTACTCACCGACCGACGATCGGTGCAGAAGACGGCGACCATGTACAGGGAGGTCTTGACCTGAAGGCCTCCGCTGCCTGGGATAGTCACGCCCTTCAGGCTCACGTCCTTCCTGATGGATGCGGCGAAGGGCTCCACACAGCACACGAACAAGGCAGGAGAGAGCGGGCAGCCCTGCCTGACTCCAGATCTGACGGGAAAACTGTCCGATTCCCACCCGTTGATCCAGACTGCATTAACGATGTTGGTGTAGAGCAGCCGGATCCAATTGCAGATGCCCTCCGCCAACCCCAATTTGGAGAGGACGTCCCTCATGTAAGCAGGAGAGACCCTGTCGAAGGCCTTCTCCTGGTCCAGGCTGACGAGGCAGGTGTCCACCTGCCTGTCCTGTACGTAGGCGATCGTATCCCTGATGAGCGCGAGGCTCTCAGCGATCTTCCTGCCCGGCACAGCACAGGTTTGGTCAGGGTGAATCACCGACTCCAGGACAGACCTGACCTGGTTGGCTATGACCTTGGCCAGGATTTTGTAGTCCACGTTCAATAGTGAAATGGGACGCCAATTCTTAATTTCTTCCCTCTCCCCCTTCCTCTTGTAAATGAGGGTGATGATGCCCTTCTTCATGGACTTGCACATTTCCCCTGCCCGAAGCGCATTATCGTACACCTCCAGCAGGTCCTGGCCGACCAGGTCCCACAGAGAAGAATACAGCTCGACCGGTAAGCCGTCGCTCCTAGGAATCCTATTCCTCTCCAAGGACTTGAGAGCTCTGGTCAGCTCATCCAGGGATATCGGCTGGTCCAGCCACTCCCTCATACCGTCGTCTAAGACCTCCGTGATAGACGACAGGAACGACTCGGAGGCCGTGCTGTCTGTGGGCTTCGTGTTGTACAGTCTGGCATAGTAGGATCTGCTGATTCTCAAAATGTCGGGCCGAGACGACGTCACCGAGCCGTCCTCCTCCTTCAGCCGGCTAAGCACAGAGCTGTCTTTGTGCACCTTCTGAACGAAGAAACGCGAGCACGTCTCGTCCTCTCCACGGAGCGGACCCTGGACCGGAAGATTATCCTGGAGGCCTCCGCGGCGAGGAGCGAGGCTTGCTGGCCCCTCACCTCGCGGAGGTCCTCCGTGACATCGACCCCCATCAACTGCAGAAGGAGCAGGTTCTGCACCCTTTTCTGAAGTCGCGACAGCTTTCCCCGCCTCTCTCTCGCCTTCCGAACACCCTTGAGGACAAAGAACCTCTTGATGTTCTCCTTCACCGTCTCCCACCAGTTGCCCGGAGACTCAAAGAGGGGTTTCACGGTTCTCCAACTGGTGTACTCCCTCTTATGCTCCTCGACATTCTCTGGGGTCAACAGAGTCGTGTTGAGCTTCCACGTCCCCTTGCCGGCCGGTTGGTCATCCTGTAAGTGACAGTCGGCCAGCAGGAGGCAGTGGTCAGAGAAGAACACCGGCTCGACGAGAACACCCGTGACACAAACAGGAAGTCTATCCTTGAGCAAATAGACCCGGCTGGCCGCGACCAGGTGTACCTCCGCTGCGCTCCATCTGCAGGGGTGCTGAAGATGTCGAGCAGCTTGGCGTCCTTCACCATCAGGAATCTGGACGGCCGTCCAGTTGACTCCCCCCACCTGCTGTCCCCACGCCGGAGCTTCCATCTGCATCGATGATGCAGTTGAAGTCTCCGCCTAGGATGACCGGCCTGGATGGAGCCAGCAGGGTTGGAAGCCGCTGCAGGACGGCCAGCCGCTCACTCCGTACCGCTGGGGTGTACACATTGATCAGCCTCAGGGGAGCGTTCCTGTAGGTGATGTCAGCCACTATGAGGCGCCCCCCCACCACCTCCTGAACTTGAGAGATGGTGAAGTTGCGCCCCCGCAGCAGAATAGCCAGGCCCGAGGAGCGACTGTCGTTACCCCTCGACCAGATCGAAGGCCCACAGGCCCAGGCGCCGGACCATTTCCCGTACCTGCTGAGGTGCGGTATCCCGCACTCCTGCAGAAACAGGAGGTCCGCCCTGACGGTGGTCAGGTAGGCCAACGTGGACACACATCTTGCGGTCGACTTGACGCTGCGCACATTAATGCTCGCAACTCGTACCCCCATTGTGGGCAGTGACCGCAGTACCCTCCCCAAGTCCAAGGTCCAGCCCCTCTATCTGTCCCTTCATGCCCATTGCTCGGGCTAACTGCTGGACGCTCTCCGGGCTGAGGAAACCATCCGTGCTGCCTTCCGGGTGGCATCCCCCCGTCGGGGGTATGGAGGCAGGAGAGTCTGGCTCTGGGTCATGCTGGGGACGCGCTGTTTCCTCCTTCCCGCCTGGAAGTACCGGGGTGCCCTCCAGTGCCCCATCGGCACGTGACTGGGTGTCGGAGGGAGCTTCAGGATGCCTCCCGTCACCTGGAAGCGTGGTGCTGCTGTCCTTCTCCCTTGAGATCTTTAGCTTCTGCTTTGGGCCGGCCCCCTCCGAATCTCCCTCGTCAGAGGAGCTCTTATAGCCCCCCTGTAGCTGCCTCTTCCCACCTGATGGTTGCGGTTCCTGGGCCCGCCGATGCGCCTTCCTCCTCGCTTTCCGGACCGGTGTCCACTCCCCTGGGTCGCTTGTCGCCGCCTCCATCGACTCTGGGTTGTCGGGGGGGGAGCGGAGCCTGGAGGGGTGCTTTGCTGTCCTCGGGCCCATCCTGCGGGGCTGGGCCCTCCTGCACATTAGTGGGGTCCTTGCAGGGCCCTAGTGCCTTCCTCCCCTCCGGGGGGGCTGGCCGTGCATTGCCCCTGCAAGGCGACCTGGGCGTAGGTGGTCCCTCGCCACGGGCATGCCCTATAGAGGTGGCCCGCTTCCCCGCAAAGGTTGCAGCTTTTTTCTTGTGGGCAATCCTTTGCAAGGTGTCCCTCCTCCCTGCAGTTCCTGCAGATGGTGGCTTTGCAGTCGGCTGCCACGTGACCTGACCTACCACAGGCATGGCAGACTTTAGGTTGCCCTGCGTAGGTCAAGTAGCCCTTACTCCCGCCGATCGCGAAGCTGGATGGTGGGTGTACAATTTTCCCGTCCGTGCCCATCCTCAGCGTCACCTTGACCTGCCTCTTACTGGTCCATATGCCAAAGGGGTCCATGATGTCGGTTAGGTCCCCTTCCACCTTCACATACCTTCCAAGGAAGGTCAGGACATCAACTGCTGGCACATGCGGGTTGTACATGTGTACAGTCACCATACGGCTCCTCTGCGCTGGCATCACAAACAGCGGGACAGCAGTCAATACAGAGAGGGGGCCCTCACCTCCTTTCTCCTTGAAAATCTCCAGGAAGGGCTCGCAAAGCTTGGCACTCCTGAAGGTTACATCGTAAAAACCTCCTCCGGGGAAATCCTGCAGGCAGTAAATGTCTGCAGCAGCAAACCCACAACAGTCCAATAGGACCCTCTTCATGAAGAAGGTGCGGTCCACAGATGCACCTTCATCCACCTTCTTCACAGAAACACGGATGGTGTTCCGGACCCCCTGACCTGGGGCACGAGCACTCGCCGCAGCTATCGTTGCAGGTTGGCAGCTCCCCTGAACCAGCGTTAGGCCGAAGCCAGCATTAAGATCCACCGGTTGCAAAGGTGCACAGCCAACCCGACGTCTTCCATCCACCTCCAACACAGCGCTCTCCTCCTCTCGGTCCACAAAAGAGTGGGTCTTTATTTTGTTCTGGATGTAAGCTGGTTCACTGAGCTGTAAGGTTTGTTCCCAGCGTCTACAGGAAAACAACACATACAGACCAAATACTGAACTACAGGAGCAACCATCCCAACACCCACAAACGAAGCTGCATTAGAACATTATTCCAACGAGCCACCACACACTGCAGCACAGAGGAACTACGAAGAGCAGAAGAAAATCACCTATACAGCGTACTCAAAAAGAATGGGTACCCAATGAACACAGTCCGCCGATTTCTCAGCAACAAACCCAAACAAACAGATAAAACGGGCCCAGAAACCATAACCACTCTCCCCTACGTCAAAGACATTTCCGAAATGACTGCCAGACTACTCGGACCTCCTGGCATCAGGGTAGCCCACAAACCCACCAACACACTAAAACAGCAGCTAATGAACTTAAAAGACCCTATACAGACAACAAGCAAAACGAACGTCATCTACAAAATACCTTGCAAGAACTGGGACAAACACTACATTGGACAAACAAGCAGAAAGCTAGCCACCAGGATACATGAACATCAACTAGCCACAAAACGACATGTCACACTATCACTAGTATCCTTACATGCAGACGAGGAAAGACACCACTTTGATTGGGACAACACATCTATCCTAGGACAAGCCAAACAGAGACACGCACGAGAATTCCTAGAAGCTTGGCATTCCAACCGGAACTCCATCAACAAACACATTGATTTGGAGCCAATCTACCATCCCCTGAGAAAAAGAACAGGAAATGACATCACCAATGCAGGAAATGACATCACCAATCCAAGGAACCCTAAACATAAATAGAAAGCGGGACATAACACCAGCGCTTCGTTGGAGGCTCACTGATGATGTTACCTAGAATGGTGACGAAATGTCTGAAAACGAACCTTCTAGCTCAGCGAGCAAACTCACATCCAGGACCTCAACCTGAGCTACAAATCTTCTCAAAAGTCACTATTGATTACTTTGTTGCTTAACTTTGATCTGGAAAATATGTTAAATGTTTTGTTAAGCTATGTACTTAGTGTCTGGTATTGACTATTTACAAAGTCTGGTTCTGGTAATACAAAAAGTCTAGTTAGGAACAATTGGTGTCAATTTTGAGGGTCATTGAATGTTTTCATTTTACTGCATTGTAAATACAGGGATAAGGTGGCTGATTTGATTTGGCTATCTGTCTTCGTGTTGTAATAAGACCTTATGGAGCTGTTGTTGCTGGAGTGTAAAGAGTTGACCAAGAACACCTCTTGGGTGGGGTTGCTGGGTTCCCACTTACAATGTTTACTTCCCATGTTTTCAAATTTGATGTATTTGCAAGGTCTCAAGCACTAGGTTCCTCGTTCAAGCAGGAAGGTAAAAGGTTTGCTAGTTTGAGAAAAACAGTTGTGATGTTGCTGATGAGTTGTAAGAGCTCTACAGTTCAGCAACCCCTGTTAAAGTAATAGATTGTCCTTTTTTTTGCAGCAAAGATGAATCGAGACTTTAAGCATTGGAAGGAAGCAACTACTGTCATCTTGGCTTCATGTGTTTGAAATTGCTTTTTGAATAGAGATTCCACCAGTACACTGGCTTGTCGGCCTCCACGTTCAGTGCCAAAACGAGAGACAAATGTAATTCACTCATGGTTGGAGAAATCCAGCCTTCGATTATGCTGTACTTATGTTACAACGGAGCGCAAAAAGCAGTTTCTTGCCTCATGCTCAGGTGTTCCCTGGTGGTACAGTCAGTTCATCTGATTTTTCCAGTGAGTGGATTCAGATGTTTCAGCCCTTTTGCAAGCCACCAATTTTAAACTAGGTACAGTCAAGCAAACCTCCAAGAGAGCTCCAATTCTTGCAATGGACAGGAGAAATCTAGGATCGGAAATCCCTGGAGAAGTAGCTTTCCGTGCTATTTGTGCTATTAGGGAAACTTTTGAAGAATCAGGGATTCTACTTGTGAAGCCAAATGCCTCTGAAACATGTTTGAGCAACCAAGGGGCCATAAAGCTTATACAGTACGATCAAAAAGAACTTATACATTGGAGGCCGCTCATGCGGAAAAATGCAGCAAATTTTATAAAACTTTGCAAACAGCTGGACTGTATACCAAATATTTGAGCATTGAAGGAGTGGAGTAATTGGTTAAGCCCTACTTATATGGAGGGAAAACGTTTTGACACTGCATTCTTCATCTGTTCTTTGCAAGAGATTCCTTTCACAATGCAAGATGGCTATGAAACCGTTTCCTACAACTGGATGTCCCCACCTGATTTTATTGAGGGCTACAATTCAGAGAAATTTTACATTCCTTCCCCACAGTGGTATGAACTGGGCAGACTCTGCCGATTACCCCATTTCCAAGATCTGCAGCGGTTTTGCCATTATCGGGCATTGGAAGGTTGTGAGCGATGGCTCCCAATCCGTATCCTCGCTTCTGATGGCTATGCAATTTTGTATCCTGGTGATGAACTTTATCCAGAGGATCCTGATTATATCGGCAAAAAGGAAATTAACATCACTTCCTCGAAAACTCTGGAACAACTGAGGTTTGAGGTTACCAAACTACATCGCGTGGAACTAAGGGATCCGCATGATATAATGCTGTATGTGAATATTGAACCCCGGTATAAACATCTCCATCCACTAACTATGGGATCATGTCAAAACTGTCACCTGTAAATTGTCTCTAGTGTAGAAGAAGTTCTTTTGAAATAAATTTTAGTGAGTATTCTTGAAAATGATCAAGACTTGTTTGTGGTTTTTTAATATAGTACCAGTGAAAGTAACAATAATTTTTAACAAAGGCACATTTAACAAGGCCAAAGTGCAGCAGCTCCACAAATTTGCAACTATTAAACCTGCCAAAAACCAGTAAACTCTGGGTAGCTATTTGAAGCATGGGTCATCCAGAGAAGCACATTTCCTCAGAGTATCATTTTGGCAGACAACATTGAGGAAAGGATGATGAGAGTTACCTGGAAGTACTAACAGGACAAGATGTGGTAATCGTGAACTAGCACTAGTACAGATGGGGAATGCAACATCTAATGACAGACAAAACAGATTGAATAATCGCAGCAAGATTGCTACCTTTCATCCTGAATTAATATATAAAAGAATCAGTCAGTGTAACCAGCCCAGAATCTTGTTTATTTAAAAGGGTAGATGAATTTCTGTTTTCAAAGGACAGCAGTGAACACTTTTGGCAGAATCTACAAGGCTCACCTGAACATTTTTGAATGGTAGGATGGAGAAATTATTTGGGATGAGGCAAAAGTTCATTTTGCCGAAGGTGTGTTATAGTTTTGGCATTAGGTTCTCAGAACTTTTAATTTAATGGTAGGGAACCTGTTTTGCATTATTTAGCATCCACGAATACTCATTAACATGATGTGGAGGTCTTGGTGTTGGACTGGGGTGACAAAGTCAGAAGTCGTATGACACCAGGTCCAACAGCTTTATTTGAAATCTCAAGCTTTCAGAGTATAGCCCCTTCGTCAGCTGCAGAGACCTATAATTTGACACTCCACTCAGACCGTTTGTATGATGTTTTGATCTGTCTGCCCTGATATCTCTGTCTATAAATTCCATGTCTGTGTGCCCTGCTCTCTTACTTCACCTGACAAGGTGGCTATGCTCGGAAAGTTGGTGATTTCAAATAAACCTGTTGGACTATAACCTGATATTGTGTGACTTCTAACTTTTAGCATGTCAGCCCACTGGAATTACATTCATTGTATTTATGCTGCAGCTGTACAAAACTCTGGTGCCGCTGCACTTGGAGTATTGCGTACAGTTCTGGTCACCACATTATAAGAAAGATGTGGAAGCTTTGGAAAGGGTGCAGAGGAGATTTACCAGGATGTTGCCTGGTATGGAGGGAAGGTCTTACGAGGAAAGGCTGAGGGACTTGAGGCTATTTTCATTGGAGTGAAGAAGGTTGAGAGGTGACTTAATTGAGACATATAAAATAATCAGTGGGTTAGATAGGGTGGATAGGGAGAGCAATTTTTCCTAGGATGGTGATGGCGAGCACGAGGGGGCATAGCTTTAAATTGTGGGTTGAAAGATATAGAACAGATGTCAGAGGTAGTTTCTTTACTCAGAGAGTAGTAAGGGAATGGAACGCTTTGCCTGCAACGGTAGTAGATTCGCCAACTTTAGGTACATTTAAGTCGTCATTGGATGAGCATATGGACGTACATGGAATAGTGTAGGTTAGATGGGCTTGAGATCGGTATGACAGGTCGGCACAACATCGAGGGCCGATGGGCCTGTACTATGCTGTAATGTTCTATGTCCTATGTCACCAGGGCATTTGGCTGGAGGTCTGAATTACTAGTACAGTGATATTGACAGTAATCAGGTCTGCCCCCACCACCGTTCTCCCCTCCATTCTCGCAGCCACCAATGCCCCCACAGCCATGGTTTGTACCTGGTAGGATAAACTCCTCACTCCGTGCTCGTTGAGTATGATAATTACAACAAGTGGCTTCTTCAAAACCAAGCCATTTCTGTACTGAAGCACTTTATGTAAGGAGTGGAGCCTGATGAGGTCAACTGGTGCGTGAGACCTTTCACCATCGTGAGCAGTCTGATGATATCCAAAGGGTAACTTGTCTGTGTCAAGACATCAAATGGAATAAAACAGCCCTGGTAATTCTTCACAGATCATTAATTCCATGCCAGACATCTGACCAACTTAACCCAGCAGTTTCATCAATGCCCTTTATTGGAAAGCAACACCACTTGTCCAGTGATAATGGGAACTGCAGATGCTGGAGAATCCAAGATAATAAAGTGTGAAGCTGGATGAACACAGCAGGCCAAGCAGCATCTCAGGAGCACAAAAGCTGATGTTTCGGGCCTAGATGAAGGGTCTAGGCCCGAAATGTCAGCTTTTGTGCTCCTGAGATGCTGCTTAGCCTGCTGTGTTCATCCAGCTTCACACTTTATTACCACTTGTCCAGTTCACATAGACCCAAAAATCCAAGCTGCTAGAGCTGTGGGATTTGCGTCTATCGTTCAGCTCCGTCAGGTTCTAGGGGCTGTGTACTGCATGCATGTGGTGCTCAGAGCCCCACGCCATCATCCAGCCAGATTCCTGAACAGGGATTTCACTTATTATCCAGCTCACTTATGACCACAAAGAGCAATTCCTGTAGATGTGTACCTGCCTGCTATCTGGGAAATGTCTCGGCATTTACATTTTACATAACTCCCAAGATCCTCAAATGTTCATTACCCTACATCATCTTCAGGACTGGCTATTGGGTGACAAAGCGTACGACAGAAGGTATGGGTAATTACCATAGTAGACAACCCTCAGAACTGCATCATTGTAGTACTGTCCGCGCATACACTGGGCCATCATTGTATAGAAAATCAATCTTTTGAAGATGTGCTACCATTGTCAAGACTGGTTGGGAAGAGTACTGTTTGCAGCTGCTATGCAACCTTGCTTTTTGATGGGCTGAAAAATTTAAGAGGGGAGATGGACCAGCATCTGGTTCTTTGGGTGAGGAAGGAAAGTCTGACAGAGATGCTGAGGATGCCAAGCCAGACAACAAGGATGCTGAAAATGCCAAGGCAATTCTGAAAAATGGCAGTAAGGCGCAAGAGAAGCTGATAATGGTTAGTTTGTTGGTGAATGACGTTGTATTAACTTTTGTGAACGATCAGAACTATGAACCAGTTGTGGCACAGAAGCATTCCACACCCCCTCCCCCCCGCAAAGGGAATGCTTGCTTTCTATCTTTAAAAGACTAAGGTATACGGTTTTTATTGTTAGTTCATTCATTCCCTTTGCACCAATAAATTCCTGTTCTGCTTCCTGGCCAGAGTGTCAGAATGGAGCTATGTAGGATTATAGTCTGCCCTTATATGAATCAAACTTCAACTTGTAAGGGTCATTCATCTTTATTGATATAGAGGGACTATATTTTGATTGATTCCCAAAACTCGTTTCGCTTAATTCCTGCTTTCCGCAGCTTATGTTCTTCCCAGAGGCTAGCAGACAGGGTCAGTGCTCTTTACACTGCTCTACACAATGCATACCTGACTATGTATGGAGGTCAGTGCCCCTCAGGGCAGTGTATGAAGGAAACAACCAGAAGCCTTGAACAACTGAAAGAGACCACAGGACTGTCAAACGATGCCCTATATTTGTGTCAATTTTAGCTTGTACAGCAGATTGTCGCTAGTACGTGCAAAATGCTTTCACCTTGGTGCCACCTTAGCAGCCACACTTGAGTTCGAAGAGATCTGCTAACTGCTTTGCTGGCTTGCCTCAGATAACTTCGGTGGTAATACACTGGGGCCTGGGGGTCTGTTGCTTAGGTGTAGGTGCAACCTTCTTGGCCTGATCTGATTAAAGCATTTGGGTTCCTGGCAGAGGTGAGATGATATGGCAGGGTACTTCTGGATTGTCCTGTGATGACAATTCCTGAATACCTGTCTTTTGCTCCTTTTACCTGTTGGTGCACAATGGCACTTCCTTACCCTTCATGGAGATGGGTACCTGGAGGGTAGTCAAGGTCTCTCAGCCCACTCTCATCTAGCCAGTGAATGAATACATGCATAGTTCAAGTAATGCTGTGAAGGTTCTTGCACATATCCAGCGAATGCCGATTGGTCTGCCAGACCTGTCTCTTCGTGGTGACCATCACTATTCCATAGAGGCACAATATCAGACAAAACCTGAGCGGACTCCTTGGCCCTTCACTGTAGTCTGTGCATAATCTCTATCACCACTGCCAGATGTTCCCCTCACCCATCTCCATAAGCTCAGTTAGTGTTGAGTTCGGGGCTTATACTGTACTGTTCTCCAGCAGTTTTCAGAGTGTCAAAAACCTTGCCTTTCTCTTCCTCCTCAGTTTACAGGCCCATGTCAGTGCTGTGCTCTTCAGAATGTGACTCCAAGCCTTTGTTAGATAGATTACCCACTGAGGTGAATGTATATGCCCTGGTGGAGGGTAGTGGCATCTTGTTGGAGGTGACAGAAATGGCAGTATATATATACATTGGATGTAGAGGCAGGTGGATTGGAGGGCCTATTCTCCCAGTTCTCCGACTCTGTCTCACGTTTTGATGATACTATTTCTTATACATTAGATAGTGGTCACAATCAGGCAAATAAGCTACCCTGGTGATTAAACTGATCATAATTTAGACTTGCAATGACTTGTGGAATAGTGAGGCTTGATTTCCAGTGCACCATTCCCACCAGGGTTGTAACTGTGTGTGTGCATATGTAATAAGCTGAGAGGAATGTACTTGCACAATAAAAAGTGGTCTACCTCTGAGTGAAAGTACATTGCAATTTTAAGCCTGACTTCACACATAATCTCAAAAACTAAACTGTGCATTTTTTCTGAACCAACATTCTGAATGTAGAATGCCATTTTATTGATTATATTTTGGTCAGGCAGTTTTGTAGCTGACCATACAAATCCCGTTCTTTAAGAGATAGTACCAGTACTATATAAAAAGTGCC